>NW_027498227.1:0-155164 GCF_021521415.1 Bidens hawaiensis | reverse complement strand
TAAGAAGTTCAGGTTGTTAAAAAAAGTTTAGAAATTCTAAGAAGTTCTGGGTGTTTAAAAAAGTTTAGATGTTCTGATAAAAGTTTAGAAGTTCTAAAAAGTTCTGGGTGTTCAGAACTTCTAAAACTAACAAAAAAAAAAAAATTAAACACCTGTAAACATGAAATTGAACAATTAAATCACTTCATATAATCTCATAATCATCAAACAATCGTCAATCGACCGTTAATTTGATCATTGATTCGATCATATGAACAAAATATGGAGCGTCTGCAACTGGGTTTCTGTAAAACCCAAAATTGATTAATTAAAACTTTAAATTGATGATTAATTGGACCAATTTCAAAGTTTAATTGATCAATTAGTTCAACAATTTCAATTTCAATTGGGCAATTTAATCAACTGACATGTGAGCAACGATCGATGGTTGTGTCGGAAGAAGATAGTGGTCGCGAAGGTGGATGGTGGAAGAAATCGTTGAACGGCAATGGTGAAGATGGACGGAATCGACGGGAGAAGAGGTTGAAGGTGGTTATTGAAGATGGACGGGAACCGACGGCTCACGTAATTGTGATTTTAGGTTAGGATGGTTATTGAAGATGGACGCTCCAGACACTCGCGTACCTATTGTACGATAAACGATTTTCGTATTCCATCCTTTATCGTACAATAGGTACGCGACATTCTCAAACGTCCATCTTCAATAACCAACTTAACCTAAAATCACAAATACGCGAGCCGGCCTTCGTCGTCGATTCCATCCACCTTCGCCATCGCCATTCAACGATTCCGTCCACCATCCACCTTCGCGACCACCATCTTCTTCTGACACGACCATCGATCGTTGCTCACATGTCAGTTGATAAAATTGCCCAATTGAAATTGAAATTGTTTAACTAATTGATCAATTAAACTTTGAAATTGGTCCAATTAATCATCAATTTGAAGTTTTAATTAATCAATTTTGAGTTTTTGCAGAAACCCAGTTGCAGACGTTCCATGTTTTGTTCATATGGTCGAATCAATGATCAAATTAACAGTCGATTGATGATTATGAGATTATATGAAGTGATTTCAATGTTCAATTTCATGTTTACATGTGTTTAATTTTTTTTGTTAGTTTTAGAAGTTCTGAACAACCAGAACTTCTAAACTTTTTTGAACACCGAGAACTTAGAACTTCTAAACTTTATCAGAACTTATAAACTTTATTAAACAAACCTGATAGAACTTCTTAGAACGTATTAAAATGTTTAAAGATGTTCATTTTTTTTGAACACCTAGTGCTTCGTTGAATTTATTAGAACGTTTAAAGATGTTCTTTTTTAGTCAGAACGTTTGAAGGTATTCAGTTTTGTTTCAGAACGTTTAAACATAATATTTTGAACCCTAATCAGAGCTCGATTGAGTGCGTTATTTCTACAATTCCATAATTGATTGATGAATCTAAATGCTTCTGCGCATCAATTCGATTAATTAAATCATCAATTTGGTGTTTATTTTGGTTAGAACGTTTAAAATTTGAGCAGAACGTTTAAACATGAACCCTAATCAGAGCTCAATTAAGTGTGTTAATATGTATTTCCATAATCGATTGATGATTCTAAAGCCTCTTACACATCAATTCGATTGATTAAATCATCAATTTTTGATCAATTTGAAGATTTTTAATGTTCAGTGACGTTCTTTTCAATTTTGGGTTTTGACTTTTGAGATTTCATACTATAAGTTGTGATTAGAGTTTAGAAATTGGATGAGATAGATTAAGGAAATCTGAATTTGGATTGGAATCGATTTTAAATCAACGAATTTGATCGCGAACTACTGTTTGGGTTATTTACCAAACTGCCACCACCCAGCGTGAAATTGAAATCGATGACCAGCAGTGTCGCGTACGTAATGTACGATAAGTCATTATTGTACAATAATTCACCCATATATATATATATATATAGGGTAGGGTTAATGTAAAAAACAATAATTTTGTGAGAAGCATAAGAAGAGATCTAGACCCTTGGATCTAGGATCTAGCGGTTGAGATTAGTAGTTTCTAAAAACCGTATAGTTTCCTATTTATATGGTATAGTTTCCTATTTAGATGGTTTTCTTTATCTTAAAGCATTCACTTCTCACAAAACAATTGTTTTTTATTTGAACCCTTTTATATATATATATATATATATATATATATATATATATAGGGAAATGATCAAGAGAGAACTCATATTTAGGGAGAGAACTAAAGAACTCCTAACTATCGGGTTAGATTTGTAAATTGCCTCTAATAAAAAAACCCAGCATCGCTTCCCTGTTAGACGACTCATCGGCCTCCGCCTCCATGTGCGATGATATTGACACAAACCATCTTTCTATAGGAATTAACACAACAAATCATGACAACTCGATGGTTCAAGACCCTAATGATCGATTATTTCAGTCGTTTAACATATCAATTGCAGGTATTTCTATTCGAATATTTTGTTTTCTATTTTTTTTACCTTAATCAATAAATTGATTGATAATCTGCTTGTTTCATGTATAAAATTGATAGTTCAATTGATTACTCGTGATTTACAACATGATTAGTAGACAATTGATTGTTAATTATGAGTTGGTTTGGAATTAGTATGGCAGGGCACTTAATTTGACTTAATTTTTGGATAAGTTTTATGATGTGTAATACATGTATTACATACGTGCAATACTTAAATTACACACATGTATTAATAAATGGATTTAATAGATGAATTAGGTAAATGGACAAGATGTGTAATACATGTATTGCGTACGTGCAATACAGAGTATTACACATGTGTAGTATTTACTTATATAGTATAGGGTTCATTTGTTTCTTGTTATGTTGAAGTATATGTTAAATTTGGGTCTTGATTCTTCTTATTTAATTGATTTGTGCAATATGGGGTTTCAATTTTTGTGGTTAATCGATCAACGTACGTTAATCAAATTGTTTGATTAAGAATGCCCTCCAACTGTTTGATGAAATTTCTTAATGAAAATTAGTTGAAAATTAACGAAGTAAAGAGATGACTAATGATGATCTTAAACGAAAATTGCTGCCAGTTTGAACTTTGATTCTTGCTTCTGTTTTTTTAGCTATGATTGGATTTTTAAATAAGTACTATGACAGTGATCAACTCATAATTTTAAGGGGATAAAGCTTAAAGGGAAGGAACGAGATTAGCATGCCCACAAATATGGTAACATAAATGTTTTTTATACATTTGCTAACAAATTTAGGCGGGACCTGAAAAACTCGGGAAACCATTGTCCTAGCCAATACCCGCCTCAAAACCAAAATATAAGGGAAGCATTACATGACCAAGAACAAAATGTAATATTGCATATTCGGGTTTTGGCATGGTCTGGATTATTGGGTTTTTATGTCCAACACTAATTATTGTCGCCCCTAACATTAATATTACATATATGTATTAAGTATTACAGATGTGACATAACAAGTATTACACACGTGTAATACCGGCTATTACATATATTTGTAATTGCTAATATTACATATACGTAATCATAATAAAATTAGGATATGCAGTTTATTGACTATTCAAACTTTGTGTTATGCAGTTTGGAGCTGATTTAGATCATACAGTTGATATGTGGTTTGTTGGTTGTTGGTTGAGCTTTATACGAGTAAAGTTTTGTTCTCACGTACACGAAATTACCATCACCATCATCCCTTTAGGCGACCCACTACACCACATTGCAAAGTCTACACCATCAAGTAATGAGAGTACACAAATCAGGCGTTGATGCATGCATATTAACATGATGTAATGAACAAGAAATAGATGAGTAAATTATTTTGTGTAAATATTTATACAAGGAAGATACATTGGGTTGTGAATGTTTTGGTCATTATTGTAGTATTAATATACTTAGTTTTGAATACAATGTGTTAGTAATGGTTCCAATATTATTTGTCTGATATAGGAGTGTGCAACATGTACGATTTGGATCTGAATCGGACCATCTACAAATGGGTCGGTCCGGGTTTGAAACTGGTCTAAGGGACGAGTTGGTGGGTATGTTATAGACCACCAACCTGCAGCTAGTTGATTTTCTAAACCACTTCTTAAACGGGATTTGTGGAACTGCTTTACACCATAAATGGTTTTTTGACAAACTATTTTTAGTGTGTTTTTTATGCATATATATGGTTTGTTTTGTGTACTCAATAGAAAGTTATATCATGTATTTCCAAGTATTGTTTATTAGTTGTGAGAACCCATCAGCTACATATCCAAAAGTAGTACACCTGGTCACAAAATTCCAATACTTTGACACTGTTGATGGTTGACTAACAATAGTATAGGTTATGTGTATGAATGTTGAATGGTTTGCATTAAATGGACCGCCAACCTGCTGCTACCATTCAAACTGGATGAATTAATGGTTTGCATGATAAAATTTGTGGAACCAGTTTATATGCAAACTGTCTCTCAATATGAATGTAAATATATGCAGTAGCAGTAAGAGTTTCATAGGTTCAAGGGTTCACGACCCAGCCCGGACTGTTTCCCGCTTAAATTGAATTTCTAAACCAGAACCCGGCCGTATATGGAATGTAGGTTTGTTAAACGGATTTGGTTGGTTAGGTACACGGGTTTGGCGTGTGGGACCCGTGTAATCCTCACCTCTGATAAACTTTAAATGAGATAAACTAAATATTATGAAGTACAAAGATACAATGCTTAGAAAATGTAAGTTAAATATACATTGCGCATATGTAATACATATATAATGTTGGCATGGGGCTTTATAGTCCTCTTTCTGTTTTATTAACTGTTATTATTATTCTTCAACAACACATTTTATTTTTCTTGGTCACTTCCTTGATGTCATATCTCCATCACCTGGTTACATATAAACTAAATAAATAGTTAGTGTTTATATGTAATACAATAGTACTGCAAATATGTAATATAGTAGTACTAGTGTAATACGTATATGTAATACAACAGTACTACACATATGTAATACACAGTTAATACAACCATATAATAGTTCTTTAAAAATTATATGTAATGGAAATATTATATATATATGCAGTATACCTAAACAAATGTCGCATTAACATTATTATCATAATTTCTAGATACGGTGCGTATATGAATTACTAATTAATATGTGTGTCTACATTGACATTGTGAAGTTAAATCATGCATATTACACATACGCAGTATAACTAAACATATACAATTACACCATCATTATCACTTCAAACACTACATATATGAAATACAACTAAAATATGCATTAAAGTACATCATTTATGTACTAAATAAATGTTATACATCAACACTTCATATGTGTAGCATATATGTAATACATCTGTATTGCAATGTAATAGTCTAAAACAATATACAAATATTTTAGCAAAATGTAGCTGCATTATTTATGAAGAAAAGTTAACACGACAGTGGATTATGACTCAAGTACCAATTATCAAATTTACTAAGTTCTAAACAAAATTTCTACAAAAATAATCAAGCAAGCATGTGATTACCAAAACGAGTTCATTTAGACATTTCATCGAACAGTTGGAGGGCATACCGTAACGAATGATAATTTAAGCCTATATCGATCAACTAAGCCTAAAAAAAAACAAAACAAGTTTATTTACACATATGCATACTCAACATGTACAATTACATTAACATTACTATGGTTAACATAACATATATGTAATATAACTAAAAATATGTAGTAAGAACATATACTATCGAGCATGATATTGGTGTAATACGACTAATCGTTGTTGATAATGCATTGAATTGACTAAAACGATCTGTTACCTGATATCTTTCTTCCGATTTATGCTTGATTACACATTAGATTGAACCAACTAAAACCTTATACACAGAAAAACAAAAAATATATATTATCGAACATGATATTGGTGTAATATGACTAATCGATGTTCATAACGAGTAAAACTGACTAATATGATCGGTTACTTGATATTTTTCTTTTGATTTATGTTGGATTTTGTATCTGACTGAAACAACTGATACTCTAAACATCGAAAAAACGAAAAGTATAGGCTATCGAACATTATATTGGTCTAATACGACAAATTTATGATGATAATACCATTAATACGTAATGCGATCAGGTAAATATTAATCTTCATATTTATGATTAATTTTGCATCAGATTGAACCAATTAACACCCTAGCTGAAGGAGCTAGCAATGTGAAGAGATGTGGGCTTGTGTTTTGGGCAGAGCGTAAACAATTGAGAGAGAGACGTATTTGTAATAAATAAAAAAGAAATCAATGGTGAGATCAAGAGAATATGTATTACTAATTTATTACACGCATGCATTGTTAATATGATTAGAAAATATGTATTTACCTGGATTGACATCTTCATCGCCTGTTGTCCTCCCATGTTTCATGCCCAATTTCCTTTCTTGCCCGTACATTTTCTTGCCTGTTGATTCAATAAATTATAATGTTATTATGTTTGCTCACGTATACAATACGTGTACTGCATGTGTAGTGCACATATGAATTATTATGTTTCGTTCCTTTTGCCTTTCTTTGTAAGTTTTGAAACTGTCATCTTTTTCAGAGATAAAGCACAAAAAACAGAGTATCATATGTTTGCTTCAATTATGTCTAATATACCAATAACTCATGTAATACATATGTGCAATTACATGTATACGATCTATTATCAATATATTGTTACTCGATTTTCAGAGATAAAGCACGGAAAACAGAGTATAATGCGTATGTGGAGTGGTATACACAAAATAATGTTTGATTCACAACAAAAAACGCACAATAATATCATATGTTTGCTTCGATTATGTGCAATATACTAATGACTCGTCTAATACATATGTGCAATCACACATATACGAGCTATTAACAACATATTGTTACTCGATTTTCAGAGAGACAACATGAAAAACAGAGTATAATGCGTATGTGTAGTGGTATACACAAAATAATGTTTGATTCACAACCAAAAACGCACAATAATATCATATGTTTGATTCGATTATGTGTAATATACAAATTATTCATGTAATACATATGTGCAATCACACTTATACGAGCTTATTAATAACATATTGTTACTCGATTTTCAGAGATAAAACATGAAAAACAGAGAAAAATGCGTATGTGTAGTGGTACACACAAAATAATGTTTGATTTACAACCAAAACGCACAATAATATCATATGTTTTCATCGATTATGTGTAATATACTAATTACTCATGTAATACATATGTGCAATTACACGTATACGAGCCGATTTTGAGATATAAAGCACGAAAAACAGAGAATCAGCTATCGAATGATTACCTGGTAGTGTTCTTCGGCTTTGATTATTTGTTCTTCGGCTTCGATTATGTGTTCTTCGCGTTTAATCGGCTGGTTTTAATCGCGTCCGTCTGGTTTGAAGAAACCCTAGGTTGGGATGAATGATGGATCTGATAGATCTGTGTGAGATCTGGAGAGAGAGGAGAGATAGAAAGCCATGATTTTGAGCAGGTTTTTGTTATATTCTGTTAATTCTTTAATTGCCCTTTCTTGATAAAAATGGGTTTTGTTATCAATCCTCTTTTATTTTCAATTTTGATTAGGTGAAATTAGTGGAAATAATAGAGTTCTCTAGTTCTCTCATTTAGAAGAGTTCTCCCTAGATCCCACCCCTATATAATTAAATATTAAGTGTTAATATAGGTTTTTGTTTTCTCTGTTTAACAATGTTAGGTACTAATCTAATGTTTAAGTGAACCTTTTTGACATGAGAGGTCAACCGTCTATATTCATTTTGACGTTCAATGTTTTACTTCCCCAGGAGCACCATAAGAGAAACCCGTAACTGCCCCTTAAATCAGGTTTCGAGCCTAAGATCATAAAAATCCTAAGTCTCACCCATGATCCCATATTATTGGACTAGAAGTCCAATTGCGTCAAACTAGCCTTTTCTAACAAGTCAAAATAAATTAAAGAACAAATCAGTTTTCCTTTAGATTAACCCACGGAAAAGTTCAAAGTTTTTACCAACATTCTGTAACATCCTAAAATTTTAATGTTGAATAAAGAAAGTTATGTTTAGTGATTTCGTGTTAATTATTGGATATTGAGTAAGGAGCGGAACATGGACTTGGATTAATTGAGATGGGTTAAATGAGAATGGGCCTTAGGTCCATGGGATTTAAGGGATATAAATATCCCCTAAACCCAAAAATATCTTTCATTCTATCACTTTTCTAACACACTCCAAAACACACACCACACAACTTCGCCGCCGGCCGAGGGAAGAACCGGGCAGATCCGAGAGAGAGAGAGAGAGAGCGATTAGTTGTGATAACAAGTAAACGAGATCCATACAAGCTCAAAAAGGTATGATTCTTGATCTTTGAAGTTTAAAGATCCGAGCTTTATAGCGTATATACGACCGGAAACGGTTGGGGAACGTAGGGGGTGATGTCGAACCATAGCAAGGGTGTTAAAATCGCTCGAAATGCTGGTCAGAAACTTAAACAGCGGCTGATCTGGGCAACTTCGCCTGCATCTGGGCAACTTCGCCTTCAAAGCGATAACTTCGCCTTCAAAGCGATAACTTCGCCTGAGGCCAAGTTCGCCTAATTGATAACTTCGCTTGCGGCTAAGTTCGCCTGATGACAACTTCGCCTAAAGCTAAGTTCGCCTAAGGTTTAACTTCGCCTAGAGCTAAGTTCGCTTAAGGTTTAACTTCGCCTAGAGCTAAGTTCGCCTGAGGTTTAACTTCGCCTAGAGCTAAGTTCGCCTAAGGTTTAACTTCGCCTAAAGCCAAGTTCGATTAGGAAATAAATTAAAAACCTAATGAAAAATGTGTTAAGACAGTTAATGGAAATAAAATTTTTCCAAGCTGACCTGGCAGCTCGACCCCAGCCAGGGGCTCTGCCCCTTGGACCCTGCTAGGGGCTGCCGCCCCTAGACCCCGCTGCCAGGGGCGCTGCCCCCGGACCCCCGTTCGTTGTGGGTAGTAGTTAAGACTGGAAAGATGATATGAGTAGTGATAGTTGTTTGATACGTGTACTTGTTATACAGTCAGCCGTGCACAACTGAAGAAAGGGATTACGATTTACGGTGAACGTAACCGTGTTCAGGTGAGTTTCTAGCCCCATTTATGTGTTATGTTTTCGGGGCTGCGTGCATACTCAATATGTTTGTTAATACGCTTATCCTAAGAGGTAAGTGTATGCCTTATGTGAATGATATGATATGTATGAATGATTGCTTGATGGTACGTGAACGATCTTCGGATATTGCACGTACTGTCAGGTTGTAACGCTATGTGTAAGGTAAGTATGATATGTATGCTTATGTGTATGAACGTGATAAAGTTAATAAAAGAAGGAAATGACGGTTGCATGGTTGTATGGTTACGAAAAGGGTACCGAGCCCTAATAATACTCGATGTATGATGTATGGTTGTATGGTAACGAAGAGGGAATCGAACTCTACTAATATTCGAGAACTAGGGAACCGAACCTTACTAATATTCTAGGAAAGAGGGAAACCGAGCCCTAATAATACTCGTGGAAAGAGGGGTACCGAGCCCTAATAATACTCGTGGAAAGAGGGTACCGAGCCCTAATAATACTCGAGGAAGGAGGGTACCGAGCCCTAATAATACTCGAGGAAGGAGGGTACCGAGCCCTAATAATACTCGAGGAATGTAGGACGTAATGCTCTTTATAACGTAAGATATGAAGGTAAGTTAATACAAAAGAAAGAATGAAAGTATGAAAGGATGAAAGTATGAAAGTATGAAAGTATGAATGAAAGAATATAAGTTTATGTGTATTGTATAGTGTATGATTAACTAGAACTCACTCAGCGTAGCTGACTTTTAGTATGCACGCAAGTGAGTAGGATGAGGCAGCTCGCTTGAGGAGACACGTGGCACTGAACAAGAGTCTGGCATCTGAAGACTTATGATGTTTTTAATTTTAATGCTTTAATGTTGAAAGACAAAGGATGTTTTGAGACAAGTTATGAATTATGTAATGTTTTATGAAAGTTTTATATTCCGCGTAAATGTTTTAATTAACTCTGATATTTAAAACTGTGTTTATGAGTAAATCCAACACGAAAGTAGGGCTACCGGTAACGGGGCCTTACACATTCGCCCTTTTATCCTTTTAATTTGAAACTTGAAAGTCATGGTCTCAAAAAGGTAATCCTTCTCTATATAACACCCCCCCCCCCCCCCCAAGAAGGTGTGATTTTTAAAGAAATAATGATATTATTATTTCAAAAACCTTATTGTGAAACGAACTAATTCTACATATATGTATGTATGTATGTATGTATGTATGAATCTCTCTCCAAATAGCACGGAGTTTATGTACAAATCTCTATCTTCACTTGTCTGAAACCGTCCAAAAACCCAACGCTATCCTTCGAAGCCAATACCATCTTCCAAGGACCCAATGCGTATTTCCATCCACCTCATTTCCACCCGAAAAAAACCTAAACCGAATATGTTCCAGGACCTTGAACACACCCCACCGAAACAAGGAAAAGTGACAAAAAAAAAAAAACTCCCTAGGCACCAAGCACCAATTTAATCAAAATGGTCTAGCTCCTATAGGCTATAGTAAAAAGTGGTGATTTCCAAAAATTCAATCTTGATTCTAATCAAATAATAAACACTTTCCAACTTTGCCATGTTAAGACCATCGAGAAAACCCAAGTATATACACATGAATTTCCTCGGCTTACAAGTTACACCAATCCCATAAGCACAAACAACCGCATCATAATCCACTCACACCCCATATAGATTCGATTTGTAAAAAAATATTTTTAACCAAGAAGCAAGGAAAAAACATTTAAGATATGTACCACTATTTGGGCATATGAAACCGGTCATGCCCCAACGAAAACCACATCGCTTGTATAACTCAAACGTGATAAAGAAACTTCATTTGCACCCACCTAGACTACCTTGAACATACCTGCTTTACTCGTGTTCTCAATCATGACATGCAAACCCTTCGTAGCCAAAACAAATAAAATTAATTTGTGTGGATTGTGTGGCTTATTCCCGATAATAGTAGAGCATCTTATGGTCCGGTGTAGGGTTGCAATATGAATGTGGGATGTTGCACTCAATTGGGTTAAAATACCGGCTTCATCGGTTTTTGATTCGGTTAAAGAGTTATTGGATCTCCCTAGTAAAGACAAAAGCAATAAGGTGGAGTGTGAGATGATAAAGTCAATTTGATTTGTGACTTTTTGGTTAATTTGGAGAACAAGAAACGACAAGATTTTTAAAGACGTACTGGTATTTGTTGACAAGGTGGTTAACAACATCAAAGTGACAACTTTTTATGGGTAAAACATAGGTGTCGAAGATCGAGCTTGGATTGGAAAGATTGGTGCATGTTTAACTTTCTAAACTTTCTCATTTAGATTGCAATATGTATTGTTTGTGCTTTCTTGTTTTACTTTGTACATTTATATTGAGCTTTTGTGGCTTGTGAGTTGTTTTTTTTTATTTAATGTTATTGGTCTTTCAAAAAGAAGTTTTGTTTGTCCGGAACCGCAAAGAACTAGCACATGTCATGTTAATATTAATTATGGAAATTGGAAAATAGTTGCAACTGCTAAGAAATAGCTAGGAAGTTAAAGAAAATAAATAATTTACACAAAGTTTCTAATAAACATTTAACGAAAACTTTATCAACGTTCACCACATGTAGATTATCATAATATCGTTAGCTAGTTTTAAAACAAGCCTACGAAGTGGGAAAAGGTAAAATTTCGAATCATGTAAAAGAAAGTCCTATGCAAATTTCAAATTCTCTTTATGAAAGTAGAGTAGTGGGTGCACAATAATAATGATATTATAACAAAAATAAAGTAACCTATTATTCCAGATGATCTATTAGAAGAAGAATGGTTTGTGATAAATTGAGATAATATGCTTATAAATGAGCAAAAAAAAAGATGACGTAGCATGTTTATGTTCGTTCGTTTAATTTTAACCGAACAAAGGACTGGACACAAACAATTAAAAGAACAAGTTTTTAGAAAATGAACATGGTCGTGTTTGTTTAAGACCATTCATTAATAGTTTGAACGTCTGGCTCCCGAACATAAACGAACAAACGACTGAGCAAATAAATGAAATAAACTAACATAACCAAGTGAATATCAACTAAAAGTAACTTATTTGGCCTAAAAATTAATAGAACTTGACTAAACTGTAACAGGTGATATCTTAATTTCATAAACGAGACGAACATATAGTGAAAGCAAATATTTGAGGCATGTGTCCATGTTCGCTCGTTTAAGTAGATGTAGAAAATTTGTTCATTTTCGTTTGTTTATTATATAAACATTAAGCGAACTTCCTATTGAAAAGTTCATAAACGATTCACTAAACGTTTAGTTCGTTTGCATAGCTACTTATTATTCCTTGTAACACAAAATGAGATTGGCCACATATTTCTTTCCCGTCAATTGGTATGTAATGGATCAACATTTGATTGCCACCTTAAGGTGATGTGTAGTGGAGGGGCTATAATTGGGAGCGAATTGTGACACGTGGCGCCCAGTCATTATGGAGTGAAAATTTGTTTTTGGGGTGTAATGGTGTAGGTGCTACAAGTTGGGCTCACAGTGTCTTTTTTTACTATTTTCTTTTTATAATTAAACTAATTAAATAAAAACCAATTTATTAAAATAATTAAATAAAAATGCATTAAAAATAAAAAGAAATACAAAAAAAATACATAACTAAAAATATAAAAAAACATAACTAAAGAAAAAAAAACATAACTAAAAAAAGAAACTAATATCCATAATATTCGCGCATTTTTTCACGTCGTCGTTGAAACAATAATGCGGCATCCTCGTGAAACCCCTCCGCTTTTGAGGGATTCGTAGTCGTCTTTCATTTGACGTAATTCCAACGTCTGGTTCAGCTTTTCTTGATGTTTGTTGGATGCTCGAAGGTCGTTTCCAATTACGGTGGCATTTGTTTCTAAACGACCGACCAACTCGTTTATTTCAACGGGCTCCGTATTGAATCGTGTTGACGACGAACCTTTCCCCTTATTTTTCCTCGATCTCCCGCGTGGTCGAGGCAACTCCTCTACCTTATCGTCGCCGGGTATATTAAAATCGTCAGCTAAATTAACCGTGTTGTCCATGAAGAAGCTACGAGCATCGGAGGGTGTGTTTGGTGTGCTCGGATTTGTCGACGACGATGTCTTCGACCTTTTTGATTGTCGGGATGAGCCGCGGGCGACGGGAACGGTTGGGGCCCCGCCCCATTTCGCGCAACCGCGTAGTTTTTTCCAACAATTCAAATACTTGAACGGTTTCCCGGGCCGCTCAACAGTTTGGCCCTGAGCTCGAAAGTCGCTCAAGGCTTGAGTTATAATGTCGTCGTCGTTATGCCCGCTACGCCAGCCGGGCCCCTGCAACCGATTAATTATCCTGGCAAATTTTTGACAATCGGCGTTAAGCCCCTTCCAGTGGGCTTGAACCGCTTCTTTTCCCCGGTAGCCTTCGGGTTTATTGGTTATCACGAGCCAAGCTTCAAAGACTTTCTTCCAAAACATCTCGGTGGCTTAAAAGTTAGCTACAAATTAAAATTATTTGTCACAATTAGTATACATTTTAATAAACACTAAATACATTTATAATAAATACTTAATATTAAAAACTTACCGACGTCGGGATCCTCCGAAATGACGACCCAAGCGCTTACGAGGGCCACCTCCTCCTCCTCCTCCTCGCCCAATGCTTGTATGGATCACGTTGCGCCATCGGCTCCTCCGGTTGTTTTTTTTTTGTGTTTACAGGTTGGCTTTTGGCTTGAACCGGAGGCCCGTGACGTTTGCGTCTCCGGCACCGTCACCGGCTCCGACTCCGGTGGTGTAGACCTGAACGCCGGCATTGTGTTTTGGAGGCTGAGATAGTTGGCTTACATGTTTAGGTTTGGGTCGGAAAATTGATACGGATAGCTCGGTTGGTTCGGGTTCATCGGGTTCCATTGTAAGTTCGGTTGGTTCGGTTGGCTTGGTTGGCTCGATTGCGAACCATACGTTTGACCGAAACCAGGGAATTGGTAGTTCGGTTGGTTCGGTTGGCTCGATTGCGAACCATACGCTTGACCAAAACCAGGGAATTGGTAGTTTGGTTGGTTCGGGTTGTTTTGTTTATGTTTAGGTTTTGTTGTTGATTAATATTAATTTAGGTTTTGGTTGTTGATTAATGTCAATTGTGGTTTTATTTGATTTGTTAAGAATTTTAATAGGTTTGATTACCATTAGTTTGTTTGGTTCGGTTTGTTTATGAATTATATGTTTATATCATTCAGAAATAATTTTTAACAGTCTGCAGACGTTAAAAAACAAACAGTCTTTTTCTTGAATGTTGCAGAGGTTTGGTCCACCTCTTCTGCCACAGATCCCTGCAGATGTGGTTCGCAGACTGCAGACATTTTACCACTTAAAAAACAAACACCACCTAAGTAACTAAATAGTTATAAATTATATGAAAATTGTAATTTATTCCAAGTATATGTTATTTCTATAATATAAATGATAAAAATATGCCTAAAATGGAGTTTTAAGAAAATGTTTTATAACCAGAAAAATCAAAGATATTAAGTAATTAGCTAAAAGTTAATATAGTATTGCAATATTAACAAAATACGGTAAACTATATAACACTTATAACATACATGATAATATACAAGACACGCAACATGTATCGCTATTTCTTCTTGTGCCTTTCGTTATATATCCATGTCAATAAAACTAAGGGCAAGCAAAAATTGTACCTAATTAAAACCAGAAGTCCGAACAAAAAACGCTTGAGGCCGGATCAACTATGATCGTGCCCATCAGTTTTTCGGTTATTATGTAAGTTTAAAATCTAACTTTTTAACAATAAACATAATTTGCTCAAATATTCAACCTAGATTACAATCCTATTAGAACATGTAAGTTTAAAATCTAACTTTTTAACAATAAACATAATTTGCTCAAATATTCGAACCTAGATTGAAATCCTATTAAAACATTTTATAAAAAAAACTCTCTTTCACATCTAAAAAGATATCCAAACAGATTGTATTTCAAAAATGTCTTTGAACTAATTCATCAATGGATCACTAACCCTAAACCAAAAAAATAGCCCAAAAGGTATTAGTCAATTACCAACCCACCCTCTCTCCGTTGACCAAACAAAAGTCAAACCACCATCATCTTGATTCTTGTCATCTACACCCTCTTGATACTCTCTTGTTCTCCTTCATCCTCAATATCCTCCTCTGCCTAGCAGCAGCAGCTGCACTCCTCACCGTTAGATGATTATCCACCATCATGTATTTACTTTGATCCAACGGTTGAAAACAACCCATGAAATCATGAATCTTGACACGTGGATCAACCTGATTGAACAACCCAAATCTACCCCCACTGTGACTGTTAACGGAACACCAATTGCTGGGATCTACCATCAGTTGTTGACAATGTTGTTGGCGTTGTTGTGTCGGAGGGGCAAACATGGAAATTTGTGGATAATAACTTTGTTGGTCAATTATTTTCCTAGAATTATTCCATTGGTGGAAATCTTCAATGTTTCTTGTAAACTTTACCTAAAATAATTTCAAAAAAAATAATTCAAATAAATAATTTACTAGCAAATTATAATGATATAAATTTACCTTTTGTATAATTGCTTTCAATTCCATATTTTTAAAAGTAAGTCCTTGATGCAGGGTTCTCATGGCCTTTGTTTCCTGTTTAAAATTTAGTAACATAACATTAATAAAAATTTGAAGTAAGACTTAAGAAAATATTCCAAGAAATTAAAAAGTCAAAAATAATATCATACCCTTAATAGAATTTCTTTTTCTTGTTGCATTCTATTGTAACTCTCCACCAAATCATCTGCTGCCTGTGGGAAAAACATTAAAAACTTAAATCATCAATATAAAGTAAATCTAGAGTAAATTAAGCATAAAGTAGTCAAACATTCACCTAAAAAAGTCAAATTTAATGATAATTGATGATAATTTATGATGATTGATTGATTACCCATATGTCAAAATTGAAATCAAAGAAAGCAAGAACATGATAAGGTAACGATATATATAAATTTTAAAAAATAAATAATAAATAAAAACCAATTAAATGTTGAAGTTAAAACACTTCGCTAAAGAAAAAAAAAATTCAGAAATCAAATCCAAAAACTTAAATTGTATAAAATCAATCAAACAAATTTACCTTTCTCTTAACATTTTTCTTCACCGGCGGTAAAAAACAAAGCGGCGTTGTAGGGCTCTTATCAGCTTCAGCCGCCACCACCGCCGCCGCCACTTTCTCCGGCGAGCCACCACCAACTCTCCGACGAGTTTCCGATTCCGATTTGGAAACCAAGACAGATCTTTTCTTCTTCATGCCCCAAGTAAATCTACGTCGTTTAATTAATTCACGCATATTAATCAAGATTTCCGCCACTTGAGCCTCGGCTGCAGTCAGAATTCTTAAACCGCCGCCGCCGCCGCCACCGTTCATAATCTGTTTCATTGAAAACCCAGATGGGATATTGAAAACTGAATAAAACCCAGATGGGATATTGTAAACTGGATAAAACCCAGATGGGATATTGCAAACTGAGTAAAACCCAGATGGGATATTGCAAACTGAACAAAACCCAGATGGGATATTGTAAATTGGATAAAACCCAGATGGGAAACTGCAAACTGAACAAAACCCAGATGGGATATTGCAAACTGAATCAAACCCAGATGGGAAATTGATTGATATTGATGATGATGATGATGATAATAATAAATGAATGGGGATCAGAAAGATGAAGGGATTAGAGTGAGAAATAAAAGAGATGAGTTGTCTGTTGCTTGGAGAGAAGGAGGATAGAAAAATATGGAAAATCTGTGCATATAAAAAGGGATGAAGAGTGGCTCATGCCACGTGTCTTGTTTTTAGAGATGGGGGGCATCTTAGGGTTTATGAATAATATCATCTTGAGTATGGTGATTATATGTTTGGTTTGATTTTATCTTAGGAAAGATCTTATGTTGGTGTTTGTTACCTTGTTACTAATCATCATTTACATTCCTTAAGTAATGAGTGCAAAAATGTAATTTCATTTATTGTATTAAGAGGGTTGCCGTCGGAGCTTTTAGTTCCGTTGAGCGTAAAGTTAAAGAAACAGAGTGGACGTAAAAAGGAAAAAGGCGAGGAGAGAAAGTGTGTTGGCTGTAGAAGAGAGAAAGAGAGATTTTTAAAAAGGTTATTACGCGGAAGAGTTGAGATCGCTTGTGACGTATGATGGTTCGTGTATCCGTTAACATTTTTTTAAAACCTTTTGTTTTTTAAAAAATAAAATTAAATAAATATTTATCTATAATATTTTAAAAAATATATATAAAATGATTATTTAAATAAAATAATAGTGAAAAATGAGTGTTTATGATCATTAGTAGTGATGCACACATGTATAAATGGCGGACCCACATAGAATATATCGGGGTCTCGGGACACCAATATTTTTTAAAAATTACTTAGAGGCGGTATATTAAATTTTGTAAGGACCTCATAAAAATTAGTACTTGAAACCCATACTATTAAGGATGAACTAGTCTAGTAGAAAGTCCATTGTTTTTTCTTTAGGATGTTGCAGGTTCAAGCCTCATCATATTTTGTTTTTGTTGTTTTTTTATATCCTAGTCAATATTAGTTATTTAGTTAGAGTATTTGTGTTTTTCGTTAGTTTCTCCCATATAGTCATTATCAACATGCAACATATATAATGACAACATAGGTTTTGCATATTCTTTTATTATTTATCTTGTGTATACATATTATAATTAATCATTTATTTGTGTTAGAGTTAGTTTTTTTATGTTTGGTCATGTATTTAAGACCATATATATAGCTTACGTTTATGTTTTCGGGTATGAGTAAAAATGAATTAAAAGTCCATGTTTTATCTAGTTTCTAATCTAGATTCTTTCTACTTACTCGTTTCCAATGACACCATATTCCCGTGTTTATATTATTTTCATCGCATCGACCCGACCCGAATAGCGACCGGCCCGAAAATTTTGTAAACCGAAAAAATTGGGACCCCATTGACAAAAAATCATGGGTTCGTCACTATGTATAATGTAGGTCATCTGCTATTGGCTCAAGAATCGGCTTGGCAACAAGCCACGCTAACTTGAGGGGCGCGAAACACAACTATTGTCCGGTCGAGAAAAGGCGCGGAGAGCCGGAGCGTGAAGGACATTACGGGCATGGGTGAAAGAAATCTTTTTATGTAGAAAAGAATTATTATAAATATGCAAATCAATCTTTTAGCTTCATTTCATTAATTTCTTTTGATTTTTTTATTATTAATCACTCTATCAGGATTTACATTCTCACAACACAACTCATTGAAGGATGAAATGTGAAAACTCCATTACTTACATGACGTAAGTTTTTTTCTTATTTTCAGGGGCGGCTCGGGCATAGGGCAATGTGTGTGATTGGTCGGGGCACTTAATTTTTGGGCGCACAAAGTTTTTATATATATATATTTATGAAAACGAAATATGTATATTTAATGTTGCACTCTAATTATACAACAAATAGGTTGGTTTAGTGATAAAGGGTTTTGAGTTCCAATCAAAAGGTTGCAAGTTCTATTCTCACTTGAGCCATTTTTAAGTATTTTTTTAAACCCATTAAGGCCTAAATTTTTCTTTCTTACAATATTTCGTTACTTGTTAGAGTCTACGAGCCTTTTTATTTCGGCTCGGCCGAGACATATAAATTTTTAGAAACGGCCCTGCTTATTTTATTTGTTCACAATTATAATTCACACACAATAACGGATTACTTTTTAGCATTTATAAGCAAAAGTATGCAAAAGTAATACGCTTTAATACTAATTCTAACATTCAGGGTAGCTAATGCGCAATATTGTTATTATTTTTTTTTTGTTTCTTTGTAGTTATTATTTTGAATCGTCGTGGTCACACTGATTTTAGTTTACTTTTCTCTACTTATATTGAATGAAAAACAAATGTGCATTACAAATTTTGCTAAAAAATGATAATTCAATTAAGAATAACAATGATCATTAATGCATTTTAAGACATAGCAATATTTTTTTTTTCGATCGGTGACTTTCACAGTTAAGTTATCTCATTGTGTGAACACGCTCACCCACCACCTACTCAGGCCAACTATGTTGACATAATCGGGATCCATGCTGGCATTCGAGTTTGGCTTGGCGATCCTGGTAAAACCCAGTTGGCTCACCCCACCCCCTGTAAGGCACGACAAGTTTTTAATGCTATGGTAAAATCCGGTCGGAATCAGTATTCGAACTGGGGCATCCCGATCATCCATCATGTTCCTGGCCATTGGGGCAAGCCCCGCTGTTTAAGACATAAAAATATTGAGTAATATTATGTAAATCATTCATATAAAAGTGTGAATATTAATTCTTATTAATGCTTTTATTCATTTGGGGAAAACTTTATAAAATAATAACAAAGTTTAATCATTGTACCAATTAAGTTACTCTAACTTTATTTATTTCAATTAGGTTACTCACAAACGTTTATATATTTATATATTTTGTCTTGATTAGATTATATGATGAATTATTTGTTATCTTTTAGAATTATTATATCATTTGACTAAGTTAATGTTAGATGAATTTAATTATTTTTTTTAGAATTTTAACCATATGTTTAAAAGCTTAAATGATAAAAAGTTAATTAGTGTATGAAATTTAAAAACTAAAAATATTTTACTAAAAATTTATTTTAATAATAACAAAATTGAAATATGGTGGTTTTTGAGGTAACAAGCTGATGAAACACTAATCGACCTCGGGCAGATTACGGATAATCTGGGGGTTAAATAGATGTTTCCCACGAGGGGTTAGATCTGGCGAAGATGGTTCTTCTGATAACCTGCAAAACAGACACCGTGAGCTCGTCACTGAGAAGGGGGAGGTACCTCCTTGTGACCACCCTCCGCGTGAGAATCAGACTAGATTGCTCTTGAATATAAGTGTATATTAAGAGAATGACTAGAGCAGATATCAGGTAATATATCAAGATATGAGATATGAGATAAGATATAAGATGGGATCATACCATTCCAAGGTGTTGGAGTATTTATAGCCGAAGGTAGGTTTCCAAGTAGGTACAGCCGGCTGAATAGTGTTCCTGTTCTGCAGACTGTGGGCTACGCACATGCCATGCCGGTGGTTGGTGGATAGGCAGCGGCTGATAGTGACCAGGCCGGCTGTATACTATTCCTGTTCCACCAACTGCAGGCCATGCACGTCCTCCGACAGGTTGGTGAGTAGGCAGCGGCTAATAGTGACATACAGTACAAGAGCATGCTGCTCGTCATACTGTTGTCAGTGAGCTGTCGTATCCTTGGTCAGATCTTTTGTCCATACCTCGTCAGGTACAGTACAAAAGATCCTCCAGTATCGTACGGACTGGCTCATTTGGGCGGGAGTTCTCCCGGCTTTGTGCGGGAGTGTTCCCGGCTTGCTCACTCCTTCTTCAGGTGACATTACTGAATTATTTAAGAGTTAAGTGCCTTGTGCGTGTAGCTTTGCTGCGCAGGTAGCCTTCCCTGATGGCTTGTATCCGCAACTGCGGGAACAGGCGGAGTACTTCACCATTAGGAGGCTTTTCCTGCGGGAACAGCTTGCGTACTGCGCGAAAGAACGTCACGTCTCTGAGCATGATGGGGCCTGCGGGCCCAGTTGGTTTCTACGCAGACGTCCCTCTTCAAGGGGTTGCGAGTTTAGCCTTTGCGCAGACGTCCCTGTTGAAGGTGAGTCTTGCGGGTTCAACTGCGCAGACGTCCCTCTTTGAGGTGAGTCTTGCGGGTCCAACTGGGCTCTGCTGGGACCTACCTCTTCAAGTTCCCCCAGTCCAATGTTCTTCTCATGAATTGTTAATAAGTGAGGTGAACTTTTGGACTTTAAGCAAAGGGTTTTGAAAAGGGTTTAGTTTTAAGGTTTTCCATGGGGATTATTCCCGCGGAAGTCCTAATGTCACGTGAAGAAATTCCCGACTTTCCTGCTTGATCTTTGGGTATGATGCGGGTAGGTATGTAACCTCCTCGCAAGTCAAGAGCGTTGAGTTCCACTTGTGTAGATTCTCCATGAGGTTTTGGTAGTTTTGAACATAGTGATCAATTATGTTTAAACAACCAATTCCATCTTGGAGCTTCAAACAATCTAGTTCTCGACGTTCCCGCTATGCGGGGATGTTATTCCCGTTTCCGCAAGCACGGCCCAGAAGATCCTTCTTGGTTTCAATTCCCCGTGGAGTGCTAGGTATGTGAAGGGTTTCGCCTTGACACTGTACCCGCACTCGTCTTATAGTTACTTTACTTCCAAGGTATTCCTGGCTTCAATTCCCTGCGGGTGTTAAGTATGTGAAGGGTTTTGCCTTGACACCGTACTCGCACCCGTCTTATGGTTACTTGGTTGCCGAGGTATTCTTGGCTTCAATTCCCTGCAGGTGCTAAGTATGTGAAGGGTTTTGCCTTAACACTGTACTCGCACCTGTCTTATAGTTACTTGGTTGCCATGGTAAGGGGTATATTCCCGCTTACTTTTGAATCTTTTTGAAATTCGAAGAGTTGGTGAAAGGATAAGAACAGTCCAAACTGTTGAAACGTCGTCCGACGGTTTCTTCTAACAGTGTCAGGACGTGCAGGAAGTTATGGCGACGTGACAGTACATGGTCATTCCAGACGCTTTTTCAGGCGCGTGGGCGCGAGTTTTCGGGCGCGTGGCCGCGAAATTTATGGCATGCGTCCTTTCGACAGCTGTTGCCAGCTTGGTCTTTGCCACGTGTCATAGTTTCATTGCACCTTTGATTTCTCTCTCTTCCGCATTAAATTCATCGCATTTATTGCGATGAGTATATAAAGGGGGAGAGGGTCCTTTGTAATCCACACTTTCACTTCTATCTTCTCCTTCTAAGCGATTTCCGGCGAATATTCTTTCTGAAATTGTTGCCTTTCATCCTTCCAGAATGTCTTCTTCCCATGATGTTGAGGCTACCGCCGAGGAGTCTGACGTGTTCGTCGAGAATCCGTCGTCCACTTCCGATAAGGATGACAAGAGTACTGCTGGCGAGTGCCAGTGTGCTCTTCCGGCCGACCTCTATCAGTACGTCGTCCGGAAGTTCATGTTTGAGCCGTTCGAGCCTGAGTTTCCGGAGCCACACCAGACGGTGTACGATGCCCCAAGGGCAAGATAGGGGTGTACGCTGCATTCTTCGTCTATGGGAATCTCAGGTTCCCATGGACGAAGTTTGTATACCATGTCTTGGAGAGGCACGGTGTGCATCTGACGGAGGTACACCCAATGGCGATCGCCAAGATCCGCCACCTTGAGTGGGTGTGCCTCATTCTGGGCGTGGAGCCCCACGTTGATCGGTTGATGACTTTCTACTCCTGGATGTGCATCCAGGGGTGGTACACCTTGGTCAATCGGATCAAGGGTTTGAAGATCTGCGCTACCGAGCGCAGTCTTCGGTCGTGGAAGCGGGAGTTTTTCTATATCTCCGCTCGCGTCGTCCCCCTTGCGATGACGTTTAAGAATGGGAAAGCACTCCCCGCCCTTCACACCCTCAACCACCAGGAGGCGGAGTGGTTCGCCAAGATCTCCCGGATCCAGACTCCGGTGAACCGCTTTGCGGAGTCCGGGATGGTGATGCTCGGGATGAGCCGGGTGTGGAAGGAGGCGTCACAGATTCCCATCGTCCTCGAATACGGTTTGAACTCTGTCCCTTACGGTATGCTCTGTCTTCTTTGTTGATATAGGTTTTTCTTCTAACTGTTTCTTTTTTTATTTCAGAAGGAAACGACTTGCAGTCTCTCCTGCAGCCGCGGGAGAGTGATGGTCCCGCTCGGATGGGTACTCTTGCTCTAGATGAGCACGAGTTGCCCATCCTTGAGCAAACGGCAGATCGGTTCGTGGAGGTCTACCCGCCAGGCCACGAGATCCTGAGCGCCAGGCGGCCAGGTAAAGAACTTTTTGACCCTCGCCCTCTCAATGCTCAAACCTCTGCGGGAATTCCTCTAATTTTGTCATATTCTGATGAGGAATCTGTGACAACTGCCCAATCCGACCCGACCCAGGTACCCGTTTTCGAATCCGATTCTTTTTATAATTTAAAATTTGATTATTAATCTTGGTAAAATTAACATTAAATAAATCATATATATATATATATATATATATATATATTTTTATATTACTTACTAATAATAATAATTCCTTTCCGCCGTCCCGCCTCTTCTTCTCTCTTGTCGCCGTCCCGCCTCCCTTTTCTCTCTTGTCGCCGTCCCGCCCCTTTTTCTCTCTTGTCGCCGTCCCGCCCTTCTGCTTAACCCCCTTGAGCCTTGAACCCCCCCTTTCTCTCTTAACTCTTTGCTTGTCCTTTGGTTCTTCCCGCCTAAGGATGTCTGCGCAGCTCCACGCGCCAGACTCCTTACAAGGAAGCCTGCGCGAAGACCAACTGTTCCTGCGATACGCGAGGCGAACTGTTCCCACAGCGCGCTAAGAATGGTAGTTCTTCCCGCGGCGCGCTAAGGATTATAGTTCTTCCCGCGGCGCGCTAAGGATTGTAGTTCTTCCCGCGACGCGCTAAGGATTATAGTTCTTCCAGCGGTGCGCTTAGAATTGTTCTCTGTCTGCCTCCGCCCTCGCGCACGCTCGAATCTTCTCGCGCTAGACCTTAAGTCTTTTCTTCTGTTTAGGTCAGCCTGTATGCTTTTGAAAATCTTATCTTTTGTATGAGCACTGTAGGTCAGTTCCGACATCTGTCCGAAAAGCCACTTTCGGCGCAGCATGCGCACCAATCCTATTGGTTGACAGAAAAAGTGACTGACATAATCTTTTGAAATCTTCTTTTGCATGCCTTGAATAGTGCTTTATCTGACACCTCCCATGCTTTGACCTGTAACCTGTCAGCTTTTCCCCATCCCCTGTAGCTGCCGGCATATCTTTTGATATCTTTTGCTTTTGTTTTCTTGTGCTTTTAGTATCTTTTGCTTGATTTGATGAGATCTTTTCCTCCTTTTAAGGGATTGTGTTCCCTAGAGTTTTCCTATAAATAAAACTATTTTCTTTTAACACTACACACACTACACTTAAACACTCCCCAAATCTCTCTCCCTTTGCTCTCTGCCGGAGATCTTCAGCGACGCCTCCAACTCCTCTCTTTGCCTCCTTCTTCTCTTCTGTTCTGCCCAGATTCTCGGTAAATATAAATATATATATATATATTGTTTTAATTTGTTTAACTAACAAAAATCGATACTTACTGCATATATTCAAGACACAAAAACCAATCGTTAAACCAATAACCTCTTATTTATAGGTTAACTTGTGCTTGTTTAAAAGTTGGTTCTAGCATTATCTTTCAACACACCTTTTCCAGGTGAGTAATCTCGTACTTAATCCCCTTTTATTTTTAACGTTTTGGGATGTTCATGTGTTCGTACAACTTGAGTCTTGAACTTGTTTATGAAATTTATGTGCGCAAAACCCCATGTGTTATGGACGTTTACTTGGCTGTTTATTTGTATGTGTGAATCATTAACCGCTTTGACGGCCTATTCCGAAGTTTTCATGGATCTATTAGATGAACACGGGAGACCTATCGTTTACGGTTTTCTTGTTTTGTTACACATTCACGTATGATTTCTTGTTTTTGTGCTCAATTGGGAGCACGGATTGAACTATGAGCTATGATCTAAGGCTTGATCACAATCTGATTACACCCTATGTTAAACCCTAGTTAAGCACATGTTGCGCGCAGTGTTTGTTATTATCTATTTATATCTATTAAACTTGATTTCTCACCGACACGCAAGTGTTGACGTTTTATTTTAACACATGTTCAGGTTTGCTGTAGCTGCTTTTGGGAATCTCAAGGACACGTAGGATGTTTTCTTTTTCTTTGGACCTAGATTAAAATGTAACAAGATGAATTATGTTATTTGAATATTTTGAGTTATGATATGATTTATGTTACTTTACGATTTGTGTTCTGCGCGTGCGCAATGAAAACGTATTTATTAAATATTGACACCCAAATAGTGTCACGAGTAATGAAACAATACGTGGCGCCCCGATGTATAATCCGCCATCGGTCGGGGTGTTACAGATTGGTATCAGAGCTCCGTGACTTTAGGATAGGTGGTTAGACGTAACGACCTAGAATACCTAAGAGTCCCTTCTCGCGCATGAGAAATATCTCATGTTTGCGCGCTAATTGTTAATTACTCGATATTTATAAAATATGCATGCGCATACGCAGCACATGATTTCATGTTTATTTCGCGATCTTTCGATTTTTATTGGTAAATTTCAATTTGTTTCTTTACTTGCATATTCGTTTGTTGTGGGGATTGAAAATCCGAGAAGTCATGGTGGTACATGAATAGTTGATTTTCAATTACCATTAACTTTATGTTTTAAATTGAAGATTTGAAAAGTCATGGTGATACATGAATTGTCAATCTCCAATATTCATTTGCTCGATATTTTAAATTGAAGATTTGAAAAGTCATGGTGATACATGAATTGTCAACCTTCAATGCTCGTTTACTCGATATTTTAAATTGAGAACTCGGAAAGTCATGGTGATGCATGAATTGTCGATTTTCAATTCGAATTTATTATCTGTATTAAGTTTGCATTTAATTCATATTTTACTTCAAAATTCGATAGCATTTAACTCCGCGAAACAAGCTTTACGACGATATACCTTGCGCTAAAACGATTTCCCATACCAAGATATTAACAAAAACTAAAACTTTTATAGAATGCCTCCGCTGCCGTCATCAGAGGAGAGAAGCCGCGCGCAGACGTAGGCAGCAACGTTCTCAGGAAATGGCCGCCGCGATAGCCCAAGCTTTAAACCAAAATAATACCAACCCCTCCGGATACAGTATTAAATCCTTTAATGCGGGTAACCCTCCGAAATTCACAGGGCTTGAAGGAGCCACCGTAATGCTCCAATGGCTCGAGAAAATTGAGAACACCTTCCTCCATACCCAATGCCCTCCAGACCGACGAACCTTATATGCCTCAAGTGTCCTAGAATCAAGGGCACTTACTTGGTGGAACGGAGTAGCTCATGCGCGTGGCGCAGAGGCTGCTTCTAGCATGCTTTGGGAGGAATTCAAGGAACTTGTGACTAGAGAATTCTGCCCTCCCAACGAAATAAAGCGCCTTGAGGAGGAATTTTGGAACTTGAAGCAGTACAGTGGCGAAGCGCGCGAGTACGCTATGCGCTTCCACGAACTAAGTTTGCTTGTCCCACACCTAGTTACCCCTTCCCGCCGAGCCATCGAGAAGTTTCTTGGGGGTCTCCCCATGGAAATTCAAGATTCTGTATGGGCCAGGAACCCAGCAACCCTCTCTGACGCCATCGAGTTGGCCGCTGTGCTCAGCGACAACCATGTCAGGGCAGGAACCCTGTTCCTGCGGGGAGCCGAAAAGACCAAACTCACCAAGACTGTCCCTGAACCAACAGAAACCAAGCCAGAACCCTCAAATCGTAACAACCTCAAGCGTAGGCGCAGACCCAATCATCAAACCTACGCGCTTACCAACCCGCTCGTTGTCCAGCAACCCGCCTACCAACCTCTAGTATACGCTTCTAACCCACTGTCAACCTACCCAACACCCCCTGTAGTCCATAACTATGCCTTAACCAATCCCGCACTCCCTGCCCCTTCAACTAAGAAACCTTACACAGGAAACCAACCCTTTTGCCCAACCTGTAGACTTCACCATCCAACTCAAGTCCCGTGTCGACAATGTAACCGATGTGGCCGTACTGGTCACACTGCTGAGAACTGTAGAGTCCTTCCCGCCAACCCAATCGCGCAAACACCACCAACTTACCCGCTAAACCCACAACCAACATACCCTAATCCACGACCCAGGTCGTGCTATAACTGCGGTGACCCCAGTCATTTCCGGAACGCGTGCCCGAGACTACAAGTACAAATAACGCAAGCTAATCCGGTTAACCAAATTTCAAACCAAGTGACGCGCGGACGAGCTTTTAATATAACCGCGCACCAAGCGCAAGCGAATAATGACGTGGTTAATGGTACATTTTTACTTAACGTACAATATGCATCTATGCTTTTTGATACTGGCGCCGATAGAAGTTTTATTTCTCGCGCATTTGAGCAAAAACTTGCGCGACCACGAGTAAACTTAAACGAAAACTTTTCAGTTGAATTGGCTAATGGTGAAACTATTTTAATAAACTCCGTGATCAAAGATTGCACGCTTAAGCTTAATGAACATGATTTTCTAATCGACCTCATTCCCATGCCTCTTGGAAGTTTTGATGTGATTATTGGAATGGACTGGCTCTCGCAAAATCGCGCCGAAGTAATCTGCGCCAAGAAGTTGATTCGCATTCCTCGGAAAAAATGGTCAAGATCTTCATATCTACGGCGAGAAACCATCTAACGGTCTTAAACTTATGTCATGCTCCGAAGCCCGAAGACTTTTGCGGAAGAAATGTGTCGCATTCTTAGCTCATGTGGTCAAACCCGATGAAGGAAAGATGAAACTTTCTGAAATCCCCATCGTGCGTAACTTTCCTGAAGTCTTCCCCGATGATCTTTCTGGTTTACCTCCCGCTCGGGAAGTCGAGTTTCGTGTTGATCTTGTCCCTGGTGCATCCCCCGTAGCCAAGTCTCCTTATCGACTTGCACCCGCTGAAATGCAAGAATTAGCAAGTCAACTTCAAGAGTTGACCGATAAAGGATTCATTCGCCCTAGCTATTCGCCTTGGGGTGCTCCGGTGTTGTTCGTTAAAAAGAAAGACGGTTCGTTTCGCATGTGTATCGATTACCGCGAGCTGAACAAGCTCACCATTAAGAACCGGTATCCCTTACCGCGTATTGACGACCTCTTTGACCAACTCCAAGGTGCCTCTTGTTTCTCCAAGATCGATCTCCGTTCTGGCTATCACCAGTTGCGTATCCGCGAAGAGGATATTCCCAAGACTGCCTTTCGAACCCGCTACGGTCATTTTGAATTCTTGGTCATGCCCTTCGGTTTAACCAAAGCACCCGCTGTCTTCATGGATCTAATGAACCGGGTGTGTAGGCCTTTCTTGGACCAATTCGTGATCGTGTTTATCGATGACGTTCTGGTTTATTCCAAAACCAAGGCCGAGCATGAACAACATCTTCAGTTGGTGTTGCAAAAGCTTCGAACCGAACAACTCTATGCCAAACTCTCCAAGTGTGAGTTTTGGTCGGATGAAGTACAGTTTCTTGGTCATGTTGTAAACAAGATGGGTATTCATGTCGACCCATCCAAGATTGAAGCAATCAAGAACTGGATTACACCGTCCACTCCTACCGAAATCCGTTCCTTTTTGGGCTTAGCTGGTTACTACCGGCGATTCATTTCGAACTTCTCAAAAATCGCCTTGCCTTTAACAGCATTAACGCACAAAGGCAAACCGTATATTTGGGGCTCGAAGCAAGAAGAAGCCTTCCAAACGCTCAAGCGATTGTTGTGCGAAGCTCCTGTTCTAGTGTTACCTGAGGGTACTGATGACTTTGTCGTTTATTGTGATGCCTCCAACCAAGGTCTCGGTTGTGTACTTATGCAACGAGGCAAGGTTATCGCTTACGCGTCAAGGCAACTCAAAATTCATGAAAAGAATTATACGACTCACGATCTCGAACTTGGTGCAGTTGTATTTGCCTTAAAAATCTGGAGACACTACCTCTATGGGACTAAGTGTATCATTTACACAGACCATAAAAGCCTTCAGCACATTTTTGAACAAAAGGAACTTAACATGAGACAACGCCGATGGAACGAACTCATCAGCGATTACGATTGTGAGATCCGATATCACCCTGGAAAGGCTAATGTGGTAGCCGATGCGCTCAGCCGCAAACCCAGCCAACTCAACTGTATCTTGCCGCGCACGCAGCTTCGTTTCGCGCCGATCCAAAACGATATTGAATCGCGCATTCGCGACGCGCAGCGCGCATCGATCAGCAAAGGCAACCTTCGCGCCGAGTTAGCGTGTGGTGCAGAAGCACATCTAGACCCTAACCTGAATGGAATTCTCTGTTATCTCAATCGCATCTGGATCCCCAATGATGAGAATCTTCGCTCTGTCATACTAAGTGAAGCGCACAAAACTCGGTATTCCGTTCATCCTGGTGCTGACAAAATGTTCAAAGATTTGCGCCTTTCTTATTGGTGGCCTGGTATGAAAAAGGATATTGCTGTGTTCGTAGCTAAATGCCTAACTTGTTCTAAGGTAAAAGCTGAACATCAACGCCCATCTGGTTTGCTCGAACAACCTGAAATTCCTACGTGGAAATGGGATAGTATAGCGATGGACTTTATCACCAAGTTACCCTTGACCGCAAGCAAACATGATAGCATTTGGGTAATAGTGGATCGATTGACCAAGTCTGCCCACTTTCTGCCCATTCGTGAAACCTACCGTGTTGAACAACTTGCGCATCTCTATGTTAAAGAAATTGTCTGCCGTCATGGTACTCCCTTGAGCATCATATCCGATCGCGATGGCCGTTTTATATCTCGCTTTTGGAAATCTCTCCAATCTGCGTTAGGAACTCGTTTGGACATGAGTACTGCATATCATCCTCAGACTGACGGACAGTCTGAGCGAACCATCCAAACCCTTGAGGATATGCTTCGATCTTGTGTTCTTGATTTTGGAGGTAATTGGGATTCGCACCTACCCCTGATCGAGTTCTCTTATAATAACAGCTATCATTCCAGCATCGGTATGGCCCCATTTGAAGCACTTTACGGTCGAAAGTGCCGCTCGCCGATTTGTTGGAGCGAAGTGGGTGAAGTTCAAATCACAGGACCCGAACTAGTTCAAGAGACAACCGATAAAATCGCCAAGATCCGTGATCATCTGCTGACTGCCAGAAGCCGACAGAAGAGTTACGCAGATCGCAGGCGGAAGCCTCTCGAATTTCTAGTTGGTGATCTTGTTCTCCTCAAAGTGTCGCCCTGGAAGGGTGTTGTCCGCTTTGGGAAGAAAGGTAAGCTTGCACCTCGTTATGTTGGTCCATTCAAGATTCTTGCGAGGGTGGGAAAAGTTGCCTACAAACTGGACCAGCCGCCCGCGCTCAGCAATGTGCATCCAACTTTCCATGTATCCAATCTCAAGAAATGTTTAGCTGACGAGAACCTCCACATACCACTTGATGAAGTTCAAGTTGATGAGTCTATGCATTTCGTTGAGAAGCCTGTTGAGATTATGGATCGCGAGGTAAAGCAAACCAAGCGCAGTCGCATCCCTATTGTCAAAGTTCGTTGGCAGTCCAAGCGCGGAGCCGAGTTCACTTGGGAAAGGGAAGATCAGATGAAGATCAAGTACCCGCACCTTTTCTCTGCGCATCCTACTTCGAGATAAATTTCGGGACGAAATTTCTTAAAGTAGGGGAGACTGTGACAACTGCCCAATCCGACCCGACCCAGGTACCCGTTTTCGAATCCGATTCTTTTTATAATTTAAAATTTGATTATTAATCTTGGTAAAATTAACATTAAATAAATCATATATATATATATATATATTTTTATATTACTTACTAATAATAATAATTCCTTTCCGCCGTCTCGCCTCTTCTTCTCTCTTGTCGCCGTCCCGCCTCCCTTTTCTCTCTTGTCGCCGTCCCGCCCCTTTTTCTCTCTTGTCGCCGTCCCGCCTTCTGCTTAACCCCCTTGAGCCTTGAACCCCCCCTCTCTCTTAACTCTTTGCTTGTCCTTTGGTTCTTCCCGCCTAAGGATTTCTGCGCAGCTCCACGCGCCAGACTCCTTACAAGGAAGCCTGCGCGAAGACCAACTGTTCCTGCGATACGCGAGGCGAACTGTTCCCACAGCGCGCTAAGAATGGTAGTTCTTCCCGCGGCGCGCTAAGGATTATAGTTCTTCCCGCGGTGCGCTAAGGATTGTAGTTCTTCCCGCGACGCGCTAAGGATTATAGTTCTTCCCGCGGCGCGCTTAGAATTGTTCTCTGTCTGCCTCCGCCCTCGCGCGCGCTCGAATCTTCTCGCACTAGACCTTAAGTCTTTTCTTCTGTTTAGGTCAGCCTGTATGCTTTTGAAAATCTTATCTTTTGTATGAGCACTGTAGGTCAGTTCCGACATCTGTCCGAAAAGCCACTTTCGGCGCAGCATGCGCACCAATCCTATTGGTTGACAGAAAAAGTGACTGACATAATCTTTTGAAATCTTCTTTTGCATGCCTTGAATAGTGCTTTATCTGACACCTCCCATGCTTTGACCTGTAACCTGTCAGCTTTTCCCCATCCCCTGTAGCTGCCGGCATATCTTTTGATATCTTTTGCTTTTGTTTTCTTGTGCTTTTAGTATCTTTTGCTTGATTTGATGAGATCTTTTCCTCCTTTTAAGGGATTGTGTTCCCTAGAGTTTTCCTATAAATAAAACGATTTTCTTTTAACACTACACACACTACACTTAAACACTCCCCAAATCTCTCTCCCTTTGCTCTCTGCCGGAGATCTTCAGCGACGCCTCCAACTCCTCTCTTTGCCTCCTTCTTCTCTTCTGTTCTGCCCAGATTCTCGGTAAATATAAATATATATATATATTGTTTTAATTTGTTTAACTAACAAAAATCGATACTTACTGCATATATTCAAGACACAAAAACCAATCGTTAAACCAACAACCTCTTATTTATAGGTTAACTTGTGCTTGTTTAAAAGTTGGTTCTAGCATTATCTTTCAACACACCTTTTCCAGGTGAGTAATCTCGTACTTAATCCCCTTTTATTTTTAACGTTTTGGGATGTTCATGTGTTCGTACAACTTGAGTCTTGAACTTGTTTATGAAATTTATGTGCGCAAAACCCCATGTGTTATGGACGTTTACTTGGCTGTTTATTTGTATGTGTGAATCATTAACCGCTTTGACGTCCTATTCCGAAGTTTTCATGGATCCATTAGATGAACACGGGAGACCTATCGTTTACGGTTTTCTTGTTTTGTTACACATGCACGTATGATTTCTTGTTTTTGTGCTCAATTGGGAGCACGGATTGAACTATGAGCTATGATCTAAGGCTTGATCACAATCTGATTACACCCTATGTTAAACACATGTTGCGCGCAGTGTTTGTTATTATCTATTTATATCTATTAAACTTGATTTCTCACCGACACGCAAGTGTTGACGTTTTATTTTAACACATGTTCAGGTTTGCTGTAGCTGCTTTTGGGAATCTCAAGGACACGTAGGATGTTTTCTTTTTCTTTGGACCTAGATTAAAATGTAACAAGATGAATTATGTTATTTGAATATTTTGAGTTATGATATGATTTATGTTACTTTACGATTTGTGTTCTGCGCGTGCGCAATGAAAACGTATTTATTAAATATTGACACCCAAATAGTGTCACGAGTAATGAAACAATACGTGGCGCCCCGATGTATAATCCGCCATCGGTCGGGGTGTTACAGAATCCGCAGATGGTCCTTTATTGGCGAGGAAGAAGAAGGCTGCCGGCGGGAAGGGGAAGGCGAATGTTGCCTCCACTGCCGATCCGGGGAACCGGTCAAACTCGGAGACCGAGAGCGAGGAGGCGGCGGGGAACCCAGGTGGTGTTGAGACCACTGCTCCGGAGGCTGAGACGACTGTCACCTCCGAGCAGCCCAGGACGACGACGGTGACCGGTATGAAGAGGCCGGCTCCATCGGGTTCGTCCCCGCCTGTTCGCACCTTTAGGCTCAAGAAAACCCATAAGTATAATCTTCCTTTACTTTTACTGCATAGCTTTCCACCATTATACTTATATCTTCTTTGTGCAGGCGTGGATGCTACCGCATTCCAGGGTGGAGCGGGAGGTAGCAGTTCTGGACCCATGAAGGTAGGTTTGGTCAACCTACCTGAGGCGATGACCCAGGCGACTGCGCCTGCTTCAGTTGGTTCAGTTGCTCACCCGGTTGAGCCAACTGTTCCAACTGTGACGACGTCCCCGCCGGCTGTCAGTGCCATATTCACTGATTCTTTAACTGAGCCGGCGGTGAGTATTTCTGTGGATTCTTCCACAGCCGCGGCCGCGGTTGTGAGTTCACCTCCGGTGAGTTCACCTCCGCTGGTTTCTACCACGGCGGCCTCCGCTATGCCTCCTCCGGCGCCGACGACTACGGCTGGTCCTTCAGTTATGTCCGGTGTTGGGGCGTTAAGCCAATCTCTGCCTCCTTCCCATCTGCCTGACCTCTTGGATGGATATCCGTTAGGTTCGGGTGATGGGTTTGGCGGCTACTGGCCTGTTGTCGACCCTACAGGTGCGTAGGGTTATTTTGGCCTTTTTATTATTTTATTTTATATATGTTTTTTATATATCATCTTTTCCTAACTGCTTTTTGCTTTTGCAGTGTCGGATTCCAATGAAGTGTATGTTCCACGATGGAACATCCGCCGAGGAACAACCCTTCGGACGCCTGTAGAATGCGTCGAATGGGCGCGCCACGCCGCCCCTGCTGGTGCGCTGGGGGAAGCCATGTCCAGCTACCAGGAGGGTAGGCTGTCGAATGAACTGCGGATTCTCCTTGCCCGGATGCAGCCGCGCGTCGAGTTACTTTGTCGTGAAAACGACAAGTTAAAGACGGCGCGTAGCCTGGAAGTGGCTCAGGCGCGGGCCATCCGGGAGGAGAACAAGAGGCTTGCCGCAGTGGCTGCGGAAAAGGAGAAGGCCTTCCAGGCCCTTGAAGTTGAAGTTCAGGTCCGTCTCGAGGCCCGTTCCAAGGCTGCCCAAGCTGTCAACGAACAGCTTCGGCTGGCTAAGGAAACTGCACGGAACGCAACTGAGAGGGCCACCAAGGCTGAAGCTGTTGCTGAGCCTCTACACATTGAGAATGAGGAGCTTAAAGCCAAGCTAGAGAGGCTCCAGCAGGCTCATGATGCCTTGGCTATGGAAGACGCCAAGAAGCTCCAAGAGATCTTGGACCAGAGGGGCGTGCTTGACCACACTGAGCGGAAGCTAAAGGGCGTTGAAGAGGCTGCTGCTAAGGAAGTGTTGCTCGCCAACCTTAACAAAAGTGAAGCCGAACGCGCCCGTAACCAAGCTCAAGCTGCCCTCCAGGAGGCTCTGGTTGCCAAGGAATGGCTTCTTCGAGAAGCGTTGTCTCAGGTATGCGTAATTTCATAATATCTTTACGCTTTTCTTTGTACATAGAAAAGGTTTTGATACTTGTATTTTGTTTTGTAGGTTGTGCATCGAGTCTTCACGGACACATCATACGACGATGCCATGAGCGCAGCCCTCAACGCTTCTCATGAGGATGGGGAAAAGGCCGGCTTCCTGCTTGGTCTAGGGTTCGTTGAGAAGGGCATCCCGCCTTCCAACTTCCCTTTATATGATGTGGATACTGAAGCTGTATATGACCAAGCAGTGAACCAGTATGCCGCCTTCCCGCATCCGGTGGTGGAGAAGGTGAACGAAGTTGCTGCTGCTGATGATGGGCTAACCATTCTTAAGACCTTCCTTGAACCGCCACAGCCAACTGATGGTGCGGGTACAAGTGGGTTTGGAGGGAGTGGTCCTGAAGCTTGAACCTTTAGATCCCTTCCCACTGTTAGGATAGGTTTACATTGTATAGATTTATATTCTTGTAGGCGGGTAGATACCCGGCCATTCTTGTAATACTTGAATTATTATGGAATATAAATCTTTGTGCTGGTAGGACCGCCACTCTTGCTTTATAAACGTTGTACGACTTGCTCATGCATATAGTTTAATTTGGCACTTGTTTTGCCGCATAAACAATGTATGATTCGCTTATGCATACTGTAGTTTAACTTAGCAATTTCTTAAGTACTTTGAATATGTTAACCTATCCACGTGGCAGATAATAGGTTAAAGTTTTGCTTCCTCTTTCGTGATTGTGCGGGTAAGACCGTCACTTGCACTTAGTAGGATGGATAAACTTTACCTATATCTGACCTGCGTGGAGGTTTTCCTCATTTTTTCCTTGAAGATATTTTCTAAGTGTTCTGAATAAGTTAACCGTTCGACGCGCGGTTGTCGATAGGTTAAAGTTCAGTTTCCTCAATCATGATTGTGCGGGTAAAACCGTCACTTGCATTTAGTAGGATGACCCAACTTTACCTATGGCTGACCTGCGTGAAGGTTTTCCTCATCTTTTCGTTAGAAATTTTCTAAGTGCTTAGAATAAGTTAACCGTTCGACGCGCAGTTGTCAATCGGTTAGTTCGGTTTCCTCTATCATGATTTGTGCGGTTAGGACCGGCACTTTCATTTAGTGGGATCACCAAACTTCCTATGGCTGACCTGCGTGAAGGTTTTCCGTTTACTGTGTTTACGCGGGTTTTGCCGCCGTCCACACGCAACGATTTCTTCACACATGCGGTGAAAACCGGCATCAGTGTTTTGAATAAATTAACCGTTCGACGCGCGGTTGTCAATAGGTTAGTTCGGTGTCCTCTATTATGATTTGTGCGGTTAGGTCCGGTACTTTCATTTAGTAGGATGATCAAACTTTACCTATGACTGACCTGCGTGAAGGTTTGCCGTTTTTTGTGTTTATGCGGGTTTTGCCGCTTTCCACATGCAACGACTTGTTTTCCCACTTATGTATGCGGTGAAGACCGGCATATCAGTGGAAAGTTCATTAAGTATAAATGTAAGACCATCAGCGTCAATGTGATAAGGAGAATCATTTCCATTAGAAGTGGCTCTGGGCCTTTTCTTTTACAAGTTTGGAATTGATCTACATGCAGACTGTGTAATTGAGCTCCCTTCCATGTTCTTGGGAGTGTCATCGAGCCTTTCGAGCCGATATGCACTTGGTTCGGAAACTCGTTGTTTACGCAGTATGTAGTCTCCAACATTGAAGCTGCAGTTTTATTCGTGTTTTCCCCAACTGGGGTTCTACACGCGTCAGCCTGCTCAGCGTTCATTACGCCACGAGGTGCGTGAGCGTCCCATCTCTGACAAATGCTTCGACGATGTCCTTCAAGTCTGTGCATTCTTCAGTGTTGTGGCCTTTTGTCCTGTGAAAGTCACAGTATTTGCTCCGATCAGCATTGTGACGATATCGGATTATTGGAGCCTTTGGCCATGGGAGCTTCTCAGTGGCAAATATCTCGGTGACGCTTTTGGTGAGTGGCGTCCATCTGGAGTTCTGGTTCGACTGTACGTTATCCCTTCCGCCTAACCGATGTTGCAAGCCGGATGAGGTGTCAAAGTTTATCCTTGACTGCCAAATGCCTAGCTTCCGCTTTTTGTTTAGTCGGGCGGTAAGGACGTTGTCTTCTCTTGTTTTCTGAGTGTAGAGGTTTGTGCTCTGGGGGAGATCTCTACCCAGTTGCTTCTCCGTTTCCGCAAAGCGTTTAGCTGCTGTCATGATGGCATCCCATATGGACGGCATGCCATCTTTACCCGTTAAGGTGCGGATGAGCTCTGGGTCTTTCGCGCCCTGGATGAAAGCAGCGCGAACAAGATCTTCGCTAATAGTGCCCAGACTTAGCTTCTTTGAATTGAAGCGCGTGATGAAGTCTAGTAAAGACTCATCTTCCTCTCGGATGCAGTTGAGGATTGTCCATTGCTCTTCGGTATACTTTCTTTGTTGGCTGAAGTGTTGGCAGAACTTCTGCTGGAAGTCTGCCCAATCGTAGATGTGGTGGACCGGTAGACGATCGAACCACGCTCTAGCTGCCCCAACAAGCGTCATTTGGAACATGTAACACCACGTAGGTTCCGTCCAACTACTGACGGTTGCCCCCGCTATGAATCTGTTCAAATGATCGTCTGGATCAGATATACCATCGTAAGTGCCGATGTTGGACATCTGTTTGGCATTTTTCGGGGCGATTGCTTCCGCAATGTCCCTTGCAAATTTGGACGTTCCCGCATTTGCAGCTGGTCTAAATGTTTTGGAGAAGTCACGTGGGTTTTCACCCGCGTTTTTTGGTTTGAAGGTTTCTCCAAAATGCCTTCTCGGTTGGGAGTCCGTTCCCTTACACTTCCCTTTCGCCCTATGACGAGGGTTTGCGTCACTATCGGATTCCTCCGAATCATCGTCCAAGTACTCTCCGAATTCATCAGCCTGTTGGAGTGAACGTAAGCGTTCATCCAACTCAGCTTGGAATTCTTTTTGACGTGCTTCCGCCCACGCTTTAACTTCATCGAGTGTTTGGCGGGGGAGCCTCGTTCGTTGTCTCTCTAACTGGGTATCGGTGAATCCCAGTGAAAGATTATTTACTGCACTTGCCCCAGCTCGGGTAACTGGGGTAGTGTTCGTAAAATTTACCGCACTTGCCCCGGCTTGGGTAACCGGGGTAGTGTTCGTAAAAACTGTGTAGTCGCCGGTATTCCCCCCAGTAGCTGGGGTTGTGGTTACCGGGGTTTCTTGGTCACTCGTTGGTTTTGGGACCGAAGTAACTTTAACCATCTTTCCAGAAGTTTTGAGAAAACTGAAAAGGATTAAGTTCTAGCTTTTATGCACGGATGGCGCCAATGAAGAAACACTAATCGACCCCGGGCAGATTACGGATAATCTGGGGGTTAAATAGATGTTTCCCACGAGGGATTAGATCCGGCGAAGATGGTTCTTCTGATAACCTGCAAAACAGACACCGTGAGCTCGTCACTGAGAAGGGGGGGGGGGTACCTCCTTGTGACCACCCTCCGGCGTGAGAATCAGACTAGATTGCTCTTGAATATAAGTGTATATTAAGAGAATGACTAGAGCAGATATCAGGTAATATATCAAGATATGAGATATGAGATAAGATATAAGATGGGATCATACCATTCCAAGGTGTTGGAGTATTTATAGCCGAAGGTAGGTTTCCAAGCAGGTACAGCCGGCTGAATAGTGTTCCTGTTCTGCCAATTGTGGGCTACGCACATGCCATGCCGGTGGTTGGTGGATAGGCAGCGGCTGATAGTGACCAGGCCGGCTGTATACTATTCCTGTTCCACCAACTGCAGGCCATGCACGTCCTCCGACAGGTTGGTGAGTAGGCAGCGGCTAATAGTGACATACAGTACAAGAGCATGCTGCTCGTCATACTGTTGTCAGTGAGCTGTCGTATCCTTGGTCAGATCTTTTGTCCATACCTCGTCAGGTACAGTACAAAAGATCCTCCAGTATCGTACGGACTGGCTCATTTGGGCGGGAGTTCTCCCGGCTTTGTGCGGGAGTGTTCCCGGCTTGCTCACTCCTTCTTCAGGTGACATTACTGAATTATTTAAGAGTTAAGTGCCTTGTGCGTGTAGCTTTGCTGCGCAGGTAGCCTTCCCTGATGGCTTGTATCCGCAACTGCGGGAACAGGCGGAGTACTTCACCATTGGGAGGCTTTTCCTGCGGGAACAGCTTGCGTACTGCGCGTAAGGACGTCACGTCTCTGAGCATGGTGGGTCCTGCGGGCCCAATTGGTTTCTACGCAGACGTCCCTCTTCAAGGGGTTGCGAGTTTAGCCTTTGCGCAGACGTCCCTGTTGAAGGTGAGTCCTGCGGGTTCAACTGCGCAGACGTCCCTCTTTGAGGTGAGTCTTGCGGGTCCAACTGGGCTCTGCTGGGACCTACCTCTTCACAAGCAAACGTAATTTTTATATATTTTAATAATTAAAAAAACTTGTCTTTTTTAATTTGTCAATTTCTTTAATTAATAAAATCTATTTTACTAATTTTAAATTCCATATCATCGGTCCACATCACCGTTTACAAAATTTTATAAATGAAAAATATGCTACGTCAGCATAATTATCATACTAAATGATAATTAATACGTATAATTAGTACAAATGTGAAACTTAAGTGCTTTAAATGAGACAAAAAATTTAAAATTTATGGGTAACCTAATTTAGATTAAAAAAAATTACGAGTAACATAATTAAACCAAAAAAGTTCTAGCAACCTAATTAGTGAAATGGTGAAAGTTTGTTGTTATTATATAAAGTTGCCCCCATTAATTTGATATAAACTTTTACTTTTTAATCTCAATTCAAATAAAATTGCAAGATCCTTTTACAGTTTTACCTACATAGATATTCTCCCTTTTATATCTAAATCCTTCAAACTTTTAGGTGGTAATAAACAACGGTGGTGGTTGTTACTTGTTACTGTTAGAGGTACTTGTCGGAAATGGTGGCAGCGATATGGTGGTTTGAAAAGGTTGAAGAGGAAGGGGCTTTATTGTAATTGACGATATACTAATTATCTATAAATAATAGTTAAGTATTAATCAATATTTTTCTATTATTTAAACCATTGAAATTAGAAAAGAATAAAGTAGGTTGATTTAGAACCCATCCTCCCTCATGGACCGCCACATCACCAATATTGAAAATTTTCACCTACGAACTTTCACATCTTTTCAGAAATTCGCGGTTAGGGTCGTAAACGAATTATCAAACTGGACGAAGTCGTGTTCATGTTCGTTTGTTTAGCATTAAACTTGTTCATAAATGGTTCATTAACGCTTTCTGAACGAAAAATCTAGTGTGTGTTCGTTAAGGAATTGAATGTGTTTACGAACAGTCCATAAACACAAACGGACTTATAATGTTTTTTTAAACAACGTTCTTAATGCTAATCTTTAGACATAATTACTATAATAAATAAAGTTAAACACTTGAAATGATAATAATAATCATAAATATAATCATCCAACCGACAGTTTTATTATGATATGTCTGCAAAGCATGAGTTAGATTTGTTGTTAACTAAAACAAAACTCTATAAAACAAACCGTTTATGAAACCAACTGAACATAAATAGAATTATAAATTTTAAATGTTAGGCGGTCATTACGAATATAATATAATATAAATATAAAACAAACCTTTTAAACGAACGTAAACAAACAAACATAAACGAACATAAATTAACACATTACGGAACGTTTACGAACACAAATGAACGAACACAATCTTTGTTCATGTTAATTCATTTATTAAACGAACTTTTTGGCCCAACAGTTCATGGACTGTTTGCTGAACGTTCTGTTCGTTTACAACCATACTCGTCGTCGAATACCTTACTTTCTCCCCTGTCTTCTACGTTTTGACATTGTGTTCTCCCATATCATCTGTCTATAAGTGGCTCATCACTTGCTGATGTGGATGCTTTAATGGTCAACGACTTCCATGTCGATAATGTAGCGATCTCCACACAACGATGAAGGGAGCGATGAAAGAGATGTGTAACATCTATACCGTATGGTCTTACATATAAATGATTAGAAGTGAAAAACATGAAATTTTTAAAAACTTACCACTTTTTTTATAAGATAATGATACTTGATATGAAAAGTTTAAATCAAATAATATTATGATATTTAATAAATAAATAAACTTGACAAGAAAAGTTGAAATCAAATAATACATAATTATGTTTAGTTAACTTATTTTTACAAGACATAAACTCGGACTAAAATATTTGTTGGGGTCTTTTCTCCCGACGTCTCTTTCTATGTGAGAAAAACATGTATAACAAACAAACACTATATGCTATTAATGTTACATTACTTTGTTAAGAACAATAACCAAATTACTAATTCAGACAATAAGTATATGTTTTTTTTTAACTTACCAAAGGGCAAGGTAAAATTTTGTTATTAATGCATGATGGCTAGATATGGAGTGTTGTTTTTCGTTAGTGATGATCAGCAAATGGATTGAACCGGTATGGTGCCGATATTCAGGGCCATCTCTCAGAATACAAAAGAAAACCAAAGCATGTGACATGAAAAGTAAAAGACCCTAAAATACAAATTTAAAAACACTGATAAAATTTAGACCAATGTGATAATAATAATAATAATAATAATAATAATAATAATAACAAAACAAAACAATCTTTTTTTTTTTTTGCAAAATGATCTAACTAAAACGTATGCATCTTCACGTTATTCACGATTTGTGTCTTTCTTAACTTGTCTTCTGTTTTTCTCTTTTACGTTTTTGACTACCGGATAACTTTTAAACTTTGAAGGCATACTATCTAAAAAAACTAATGCTAACGTACCTAATTAACATATAATAAATCTAACATTAACAAAATAACAAATATAAAGTTATTTTACATTAACATATTAAAACAAAAATTAGAGATTAAGACTTAACTGAATAACTCTTAAGTGCTAACTGACTAACTGCTAACAGCTAACGTGAACATATAACATTTAACAATTAACAAATAGCCTATTTGAAAATTGATATACGAAACAAAATTAAAATTAATAAGACTAATAAGTTATAAAGTATTAAAGTTAATAACCAGAAATAGCCAAATCAAGCTGGCCGGAATGTCTCGGACGTCAGAACTCAGAATTCAGAAGTATGATGGCGATGGTCGTATATTGTGGAATGCAGATGGTTGATGACTTAGGCCCCGTTTGTTTTTTTTAGAGATTTAAGTCTGAATCCGAATACCACATCTGAATGTTAAGAGGTGGTTCAAATGTCTGAAATCTGAATCATTAAGAGGTGGAGGCTAGAGATGAACCTCTAGTCGTCGGAGATGGAGCCTAGTCTCCGGGTTAGAAGTTAATGGAGGCCGGAGACAAACGTATGTTTTTTTTGGGTTAAGAGGTTTTCAGACCCACTAAAAGCTCTTACTGGTTCAGATGCTATTAAGACGCTGAACCTCTTAATGCCAGAAAAAAAACAAACAGCCCCACGTCTGATTACGTCTAACCGAATCAGACGTTTTCCTCTATTCAGAGAAAATATGCAAAAACAAACAGGGCCTTACTGCTACGTTGGAACAAAACCCTCCTTTAGGATGGGCCTAGTCCACAATATATATACACAAAAAAGATTTAAAAGTCCATGGGCCCTTAAAGGGGAGTGGGCATGGGGCTTGAGCCCTCCATGCCCTCCCCTTGGGCCGAGCATGTCGATGTTTCCCGAATTTTTGTCTTCAGTATTGGTACCGTATCAATACAAAACCGAGATTTTTGGCAGTGGTATCCATACCGAGCTTATCCTTGTTTTCATAGAGACAAAGTCCAATATGAGAGAAGAATGTTTGACCATCCACACCGCTATTCTTACTCTTTTATGAGGACTCATAAAGAGGCCAAACGAACATAACCATTATATTTGTATGCAAACTCAATTGAAGGGTTATCTTTCATGATGACAAAGTGCTCCAAGAGTCAATTTGATTGTCGACATTCAGTATTCGTGAACATTATAATATGAAAGGTATGCAACTTTTAAATCATTGAGTAAACAAACTCAGATAATAATAATAATAATAATAATAATAATAATAATAATAATAATAATAATAATAATAATAATAATAATAATAATAATAAAAAAGTTAGGTGTAAACACCGATTTATTTTTATAGCAAGTGTCATGAGTATCTCATCCTTGGAGCTACCACGCTTCACCATTCATATTATCATTTTTGATAAGTTAAAAACATTACAACATTGCTTAACACTAGTTGGTTCATATGTTACTAATTAATCATAATCATCGAATAGTACAATAATTTTAAAGACCTTAGATATGTTTGTATCATTGTTAGGTAATTTTAAAGACCTTAGATATGTTTGTATCATTGTTAGGGATGGCGAGCAAGTTATGGATGAGTATTGGTAATCTCAGTCTCATACCTGATTATAAAAACGTATCTCATGCACAATCTCATATCATCGGTACCCATTACTCATTACTATTGGGTTCATGGGCATCAAGAATACTCATTTATGATCCAATGTCGTTAATAAAAATTCTTTGGGATAATGGGATACCTATTAACCGATATCAACTTGAAATGTTAAATACTCAAGTACATATATCTAATACTTCTACATTAAAAGGTTACAATATATATGAACTATAATAAACTATTTATTATATCATCAAGAGTATACAAATATATAAATATATACGGTTTTGATGCATATATGTAAACACATAAGGGTAAACGGGCAGTAAATTTTAAACCAATTCTGTTACCCATCATAGATATTTCAGAGTTTGAGTTCTTCAAATTCATGTTCTTTTAAGTTTTACCATCCTTAATCAATGTCGTTGCACATAAACATCCAGTACATTATGCTTTCTATACGTATGCGTTTAAATGAGTATCTTTAGTGATACTAGTTGTTTAATGGCCTGGAATAACAAACCAAAGAAGCATGTAATTTGTGTACATAGATGTGTGAAGAAAAAAAGTGATACATATATGGCTTGGACTTGTAAATAATTTGAATAAGCAGTAACAAACTGCTATCAAAGGTAGTGGCAAAGCATAGAAGGCCGGACACCCCCTCCCCGTTTTTGCTCAGTAGCGTAAATTTTTATGCAAAAAATTTCACGCTCGTGAAAACAGGGTTTGTGACTTTCGACCCACGTTACAAAATTTAGGTCTGTTATGATGCGGAGAAAACTGATGCACAAGAACCGTGACTTTTGGCCACTATACAAAATCATAATAGATATATATACGACTAATAACCAAGATATATTCGGTACACTGTAAATTCAGAATAATATTAATAAACAACATATTAATCATAATAGTGTATTAGTTTAATTTTTTAACATTCTATTAATATTATTTCATTGTAAGTACAAAATATTATTTGTTAACATTTATAATGTTTTCTCAATATATATTGGCTGTTATATATAACCCAAACAAAACAAGGAAACACAAAGGAAATAACCAACTACACTAATGACTAATTGACTAAACCCACTACACTAACCTACCGAAATTATGCAAAAGGCGGACAGAAGAAAACATAGGATTGGAGACATAAGTCCCATGATTTAGACCATTACTTATGGTAAACGTGGGGTTTTGGTTGGGTACCCATCAGTAGAGAAAAACATTAAATTTTAAAATCTTAAACGACCTTATCAACCAAGCACGTTTAGCTAAAGAGTTTTCCTTGAATACCCTACTATTAAATCTAAAAGCATGGGTGATATTTGAGATAGAAATTTCTTATGACACAACATCAATAATGCAGACAAAACAAAATGATGTATGGGTTCACCTAAGCCGTTATAAAATTAAAGCAATAAATTAGACCTCAAACTTCCTATATATTAAGTTGTATGTCATATTATATCAATCAATCAATCAATCATATCCAGTGAATTCCCACCAATGGCATAGCTATAAGTAGGGTCTGGGGAGGATGAGATGTAGGCACACCGTACCTCTATCCACATGGATAAAGAGGTTGCTTCCAGAGAGACCCTCAGCTCTAAAATACATATGTATGAAGCAATACAAAGTAAATCAGAGTTCAACAGTAGTAATAATAATAATAATAATAATACTATTTATGTAGAGAGAATATTATTATGGTGTGTGCCTAAAATAAGGTAAATAGAAGCCCTAAGGTATTCCTTTCTCCCTACAAATCCTTAACTTTAATTCTACTTCTCCAAGAATTCCTATCCTCAACCATGTCCTCGGAGAGGTTTAGGTCTATCAAATCCTGCTTAATCCTCTCGTCCCAAGTCAATTTAGGTCGCTCTCTACCCCTTCTCCCCTCTATAGTAATGTTTTCTACTGATCTAACATGATTCGTCGTTTGTCTTCTCTTCACATGTCCAAACTATCTCATCTCCACTCTCTTATCTTGTCTCCTATGTTCGCTACTCCTAATCTCTCCCGAAACACAACGTTTCTTATTCGGTCTAACCTTGTGTGCCCACACATCCAACGTAGCATTCTCATTTCTGCTACCTCCAACTTCCGCACTTGTGCCTTTTTAATGGCCCAACAGTCTGTTCCATATAGCATTGCAGGTCTAACTACAACCCTATAAAATTTTCCCTTTAGTTTAGTTGGGAAACTCTTGTCACACAATATACCTGTGGCTGCTTTCCATCTACCCTATCCTACCTGAACTCGATGGGTCACATCACTGTCTAATTTCCCATCGCTCTGAACAAAAGATCCTAGATACTTGAACCTCGTTATCTGCGGAACCACCTGCCCTTCAATGGTAATCTGTGCGTCCTCATTGTCATTTGCCCATCCAAAAGCATAGTGTAGGTACTCCGTCTTAGATTGACTGATCCTTAAACCTTTTGTCTCTGAGGTTGTACGCCACTCCTCGAGTCTGATGTTTAGATCTTGTTTTCTCTCAGCAAGTAACACAATATCGTCTGCGAACATCATGCACCATGGGAGCGTCCCCTGAATCGACTTTGACAACTCGTCCAAAACTACTGCAAAAAGAAACGGACTCAGCGCTGACCCCTGGTGAAGACCTACCTCTACGGGGAAGAAATCAGTATCACCCACTGGCGCACGGACACTTGTTGCACTCCTGGTATACATATCCATAATTATCTCTATGTATTTCCTGGGTACTCCTCTACCCTCCAAGCACTCCCAAAGCACCTGTCGTGGTACACTGTCGTAGGCCTTTTATAGGTCAATAAAAACCATATGCAGGTCACGCTTCTTCTCCTTATACTTTTCCATCAATCTTCTTATAAGGTGTATTGCCTCTGTGATAGAATTATGTCATATTATGATTAAGAATATATGGAAATATGTTTTTGTTCAGACTCTATAATGACTAAGTTGGCTTATTTCAGGTCAGGTTGCCACATCTCATTTATAATGGTGAACGAGATAAGGTATTTCTTGTACATGTACTTATAATAAGAGATTAATAGAAAACCGATCCAAATATCTGCATACTTCCCGAATACCATTATCATTAAAAAAAAGAAGGAAATCACAATAATATACATGCGTAAAACTAAAATAATGAACAAAATTAGAAAGCAAATGAATGTGCATATGCGAATACAAACTTCTTAATAACGGCAACACAAACTCTATAATTCATTAATTCTACACCATCATCTAAATACGAACAATAGAGTTTGAACCCTAATCACTTGGTTGAACGGAACTCATCTTCACCATTGTGCTAAAGTCCTCGTTTTAAAGGATTGACTATGTCCCCTAAACTTTTATTGTACCATGTGACTAAAGACATTAAATTGTTGGTAAATAGTAGATAGAGATAACTGGGTTATGTGAAAGAATCAGTGTATGTTCAACCTTAATTTATAATTGGGTGCTTGTGTGGGTATTGTCCTCTATGGTATTTGTTTTATTGGGTGGTTGTGTGCTTCGAGCTTATTGCTAGTCGTTTTTATGAATAAAATATGCTTTTATCGGTCGTTAAAATAAAAAAGAAAACTAAAGACATAAAAGTAGTGTCATTGAAGAATCGCTCATAACATTGCCATCATATTGGTAGCATGCAGCATTATTATTGCTCATAAATCATAATACTATATTACTATGTAATTGCAAAATCTTCAATAGTTGCACTTGCACCAATAGCACTACTACCAAACAACATCATGCATGATCATTAATAGACACACATCGACTTTTATATCACTCAAACAAAACAGAACATAACCAACAACACGATCAAACTTACTTATTAACCTACGATCAAACTTCAAAATCTAAATGTTTACGAATTACCATCACTTCCACTATCACTCAACGGGAAACAAAGCAGCGTTGAAGGGCTTTCAACACCTTCAACCGCCTTTGACACCTTCTCCGGTCCACTCTCAACGATCTTCTTCTTCGGGTCAGTTGACGTAGATGGCTCCGATTTCTGAACCAACATCTTTTTCAACAACTCCGATTTCTTGATAAATTTGGGAAAATTGAGTAGTACTTCAGTAGCTATAACCTCATCTTCAGTAGGAAGTTTCAATCTACCAACGTTGCAGTTCGTCATCCTTTTCATTGCATATTAATTCAAATGAATATTATTATGATTATTATGATATGAGAATGAGTTCTTTGGTAAATATATGAGGTATTTATATAGATCAATTCCGAGGAGTATGAGATATTTACGGAAATAATGTTATTTTTGCATTATTATTTACTTATCATGATAGATAAGTAATGTGTTTGATAAATAATGAAAGATTTCCTAATATAATTCCAATTATAATTTACATAGGTTAAATATATAAAAATAGGGTGCTGCTAAATGTACCCCTTTACACCATTTTTAATAAATATACACCCCCTTAACTTATTAGATAAATTATTATTACCTCTTAAAATTATTTATATACATATTAGTCCTCTATAACATATATCAAATTAAAAACTATCAAGTATTACTATTAATTTATTTTTTAGTATTAATATTGTAAATATTTATAATATTAATACTAAAAAATAATACTAAAAAAAGATATTATAAATTAAAAAAAAAGATATTATATATTTAGCAGCACCCAAAGCCTAAAATGCACATATTAAATAAGTCAATGCGTCATGACTTTATGTAGACGAAATACTTAAACTTAGAAGAAATATGCATAAACACTTTTGGGCATTGTTAAAGCTACTCGTCACGTCACTTTTTGTCCTCAGATTAGTTTCAGCACCACATGTATATACACAAGTTTCGGGAATATAAAAAGAAAATAATTAATAGGAAATAGCCAACAGGAATCAAATTATAACATTATAGACATGGTTCAAACAAAATAAATATACTATCTATAAAAATAGTATTAAAACCCGAAACCCTAAACGTAAAACTCGAAAATCTAAATCCATAAACCAGAACTCTAAACCCTAAACCCGAAACCCTAAACCCTAAACCCTAAACTCGAAAATCATAAAAAAAACGCAACTTGTAAAAAAAAATATATAATCCTTATTTTTGTGCAAATTTGATAATTATATGATTTCAAGGGATAACATGAAAGTTGGTTTTTCTAAGAGAGAGGGGAGGGGGTATGAAAAGCAACCAAGGGGGATATGTTTAGCCTTTCCCATAAAAATACTAGTTGAATTTAAATAAAAGATTTTCTAATCAATGACAATATCATAAAAATCGGGATAATTAGATTGTGGGTACACTTGTTCACTTGTTGAGCCGATTAAATAGGTGATACAATTAAATGAAGCCATAATTAGTTTTTAAAATATTTGAATGTTATATAAAATTTAAATCTTTGTTAATCAAAAGTTTAGATAAATATAGGGTTAAGTCGGTTATATATTTGGTAATTAAGTATTATTTTATTTGGAAAAAAGAACAAAATAATTAATGAAGAGGCTTTCCTAAAAGAAAAAAATAAGTTTAAAAAGTTGGAAGTGTGTTTAATTTAATTACACGAATTACAAATTTTTTTCTTCAATTATATGATGAAAATAACTTTCATTGGTGTATGGGAGTTTTCGGAAAAAAGGTAAAAAAAAAGTGTCTTTTATTAAAAATCTGAAAGGAATTAATCTCGTGTAATAATAATATATCTCCTCAATTTTTTTATTAACTATTCACTCTTACATGTAAATGAGGCTATATGTAATAGAAGGTGAGCGTGAAGAAAGAGTCAGGGACGTAAGCAGTTTTTGAGGAACGTGTTCCTTCGAACCCGTACAAATTTCTTTTTTAGTGTTATATATTCATATAGTTTGATATCGAACCCGTAGAAATTTCAACATCGTACCCGTAGAAAACCCAAACTTAAGTGATAGACAATCGGTGGTTAATCCATTAAAATTTTCCGAACCCGTAGGAAATAATTTCTAGCTATGCCACTGGAGAGGGTGTCAAGTTAGTCTCATGCCCACGAACACAACACCCGGTTATCTGAGCGGGGTGTGAAGAGTGGTATCGTGAGCTAGACAGTGGGTATGGGAACAAGGAAGATTGACCAAACCATCTGTTGAACATGTTATTTAATTAATATATAATAAGATATATTAATAATTTTAATCTTTTATACTATAAATGATTATAATGGTCATATATAAATATGTATAACTATATATTTATTCTTACATACAACATTCTGCATAACACCACTAGCATGGGTAGTTGGTTCATACGTTACGAATCAATCATAATCATCTAATAGTACTATGATTTTAAAGACCTTAGCTATGTTTGTATCATTGTTAGGGATGGCGAGCAGGGTGTGAATAAGTATTAGTAATCTCAGTCTCATACCCAATTATAAAGACGTATCTCATGCAGAGTCTCATATCACCGGTACCCATTACTCATTCTCATTACCAATGGGTTCGTGAGCATCGATAATACTCGTTTATGATCCAATGTCATTAAAAATACATTCGTTGGGATACCTATTACCTGAAATTAATCAACTTGAAATGTTAAATACTCAAGTACATGTCTAATAATTCTACAATATTAAAAAGGTATAGTACTTACTAACTCCGATAAACTATTTTTTATATCGTCAAGATTATACAATGTATAAATATATTTAATGCCTGTGAACACGTAAGGGTAACCAAGGGAGTTTTACCTCATATTATACATGTTTCAGACCCATGGTAAATTTTAAAACCAATCCTGTTACCCATCATAGATATTTTAGAGTTTTAGTTTCCCTTCATATTCATGTTCGTTTACCATCCTTAATCAATATTGTTGCAAATAAACATCCAATACATTATGGTCTCTATATATATGTGTTTAAATGAGTATCTTTAGTGATACTAGTTGTTTCATGGCCTTGAATAACAAACCGAAGTAGCGTTTAATTTGTGTACATGATACGCGAAGAAAACAAGTGATACATGACTTGGACTTGTAAATAATTTGAAGAAGTGTTAACACACTGCAATCAAAGGTAGTGGCAAAGCATAGAAGGCTCCCCCCACGCCCCCTCTGTTTTGCTCAGCAGTGTAAATTTTTATGCAAAAATTTTCATGCTCGTGGAAACAGTCTGGACTTTCGGCACATGTTACAAAATTTAAGTTTGTTATGATGCGGAGAATACTAATGCACAAGAACCGTGACTTTTGGTCAATATACAAAATTTAGGTCTATTCTGATGCATATAAAAACTAATGCACAAGGAAATAGATATGTATACGACTAATAACCAAGATATATTTTCGGTACACTGTAAAATCAGAATAATATTAATAAACAACATATTAATCATAATAATGTATGATTTTAAAATTTTTTGACATTGTAATATGACATTCTGTTAATACTATTGTCTCATTGTAGGTACAAAATATTATTTGTTAACATTTTTAATGTTTTCTCAATGACAAAAATATTATTATTTGTTAACAATGGTTGTGATAATAATTAATTCAAGATGGTCAATCTTAGACAAGAACGGAGAACAGTTTGGAGCCAATTTTCAGATTTATGTATGATCATAAATAGATATATCTTGGCTGTTATATATATAACCCAAACAAAACAAGGAAACACAAATAAAATAACCAACTACACTAATGACTAAACCCACTACACTAATCTACAAAAAATATGCAAAATATGGACAAAAGAAAACATAGGATTGGAGACATAAGTCCCATGTTTTAGACTACTAATGGTGAACATGGGGTTTTGGTTGGGTGCCTATAAGTAGAGAAAAACATTAAAATTTAAAATCTTATACCTTCTCAATCGAGCACGTTTATCTTAGGAGTTTTCCTCTAATGCCCTACTATTAAATCTAAAAGCGTTGGTGATATTCGAGATAAGAAATTTTTTATGACTCAACATTTCTCATGTAGATAAAACAAAATGGTGTGGGGTTCGCTTAAGCCGTAATAAAATGAAAGCAATGAGTTAGATCTCGTATTTCTTATATATTAAATTGTATGCCATATTATAATTAAGATTTAAGAATATATAAAATTATATTTTTGTTTTGACTCTTGAATGACTACGTTGACATATTTCAGATCGGGCTGTTACATATTATTTATAACGGATAAACCAATTATTTATAGACAAGATGGGGTATTTCCGGTACATGTGCTACTCGTAATAAGACATTAATAGAAATTATCTTGAAAAAAAAGGAAATCACAATGTACATGTGTAAAACTAATATAAAGAGCAAAGTTAAAAAGCAAATGAATACGCATATGCGATACAAGCTTCTTTAACAACAGCGACACAAACTCTATAATTCATTAGTTCTACACCATCATTTAAATATGAACAATAGAATTTGAACCCTAATCACTTTGTTGAACGGAACTCATCACCGCCATTGCACTAAAGTCCTCGTTTTAAAGGATTGACCATGTCCCCTATGGTATTTGTTTTATTGGTTGTGTTGGTTGTGGTTGTACACGTGTGCTTCGAGCTTATTGCAAGTAGCTTTTTATGAATAAAACATGTTTTTATTGGTCGGTAAAAAAAAGAAAGAAAGAAAACTAAAGACATAAAATTAGGGTAATTGAAGAATCTCTCATAATATTGTCATTATATTGGTACATGACAGCATTACTATTGCTCATAAATCATAATACTGTTATTGCAAAATCTTCAATAGTTGTACCATTAACACTATTACCAAACAACATCATGCATGATTATTAATAGACACACATCAACTTTTATATCACCCAAACAAAACAAGAAAAAACCAACAACACGATCAAACTCATTTATTAACCTACGATCAAACTTCAAAATCTTAATGTTTATGAATTACCATCACTTCCACTATCACTCAACGGGAAACAAAGTGGCGTTAAAGGGCTTTCAACACCTTCAACCGCCTTTGTGATCACCTTCTCCGGTTCACTCTCAACGATCTTCTTCGGGTCAGTTGACGTAGACGGCTCCGATTTCCGAACCAACATCTTCTTTTTCAACAACTCCGATTTCTTGATATATTTGGGAAAATTGAGTAGTACTTCAGCAGCTATAACCTCATCTTCAGTAGGAAGCTTCAATCTACCAACATTGCGGTTCGTGATCCTTTTCATTGCAGATGAATTCAAGTGAATATTATTATGATTATTGTGATTTGAGATTGAGTTCTTTGAGAAATATATGAGGTATTTTATATAGATCAATTCCTTGGAGGAGAGGAGTAAGAGATATTTACGGAAGATAATGTTATTTTTGCAATATTATTTACTTATCATGATGGATAAGTAATGTGTTTGATAAATAATGAAAGATTTCCTAATATAATTCCAATTATAATTTACATAGGTTAAATATATAAAAAATACTAGTTAAATTTAAATCAAAGATTTTCTAATCTCACCGAATCGGGGTAATTGGATTGTGGGTACACTTGTTGAGCCGATTAAATAGGTGATACAATTAAATGAAGCCATAATTAGTTTTTAAAGAATGTTATATAAAATTTATATCTATGTTAATCAAAAGTTTAGATAATTATATTGTTAAGTCGGTTATATATTTGGTAATTAAGTATTATTTTATTTGGAAAAAAGAACAAAATAAGTAAAGAAGAAGAGGCTTTCCTAAAAGAAAAAATAAATTTAAAAAGTTGGAAGTGTGTTTAATTTAATTATTACACAAAAATACATTTTTTTCCTCAATTATGATGATGAAAAAAGCTTTCATTGGTGTATGGGAGGTTTCGGAAAAAAGAAAAAAAAATGTCTTTAATAAAAGAACTGAAAGAAATTTATCTTATGTAACAATAATGTATCTCCTAGATTATTTTATTTTATTTTTTATTAACTAATCGCTCTTACATGTAAATGAGTCTATGTAATGGGAGGGTGAGCGTGAAGAGAGGGTGTCAAGTTAGTCTCACGCCCACGAACACTACACTCGGTTATGTGAGCGGGGCGTGAAGAGTGGTATCGTGAGCTAGACAACGGGTATGGGAATGAGGAAGCTGGCTAATTTACCAAACCGACCCTCTATTGAACATGTTATTTAACTAAAAGAATATTCATTAAAAAAAACCTATAAATTAACGCACGGTGCGTATCATACAATTTCGTTGTCTCCTACAATCATGAAGCCGCATTACCTTTTCAATCCAAACAACGCATTCTTTCAAAGTCGTTCATTCAACCAAAACCAGCAAATTAACCCAAAGAACCCAACCGTTTTTTAACCAAAATCACTTTTGACCCTAGCATGCGTTACCACCCCCCAAAAGAAACCAAGCCCAAACGGACCAATGTACACTTTCACCTAACCCAAATCAACCTATCTCCAACCACACCTGATTTTGATCCTGGAAACCCAACCTGAAGTTAATATTGTTCCCGAAACACAATTAATAATCACAAAATGAAGCCAAGAAAAGAAACAAACTACAACATATGCATATGAAGGGACCTTACACAAAAGGTTTTTGTTATAATTAAAGGAAATTAATGTTTTGTTTGTGTTTTATTTTTCTAAATTAAGTACATGTTTTAAAAACAAATGTAAACCAATTAATATATGCATAAAAACACAAAACGACTATGATTAATTAGTAGTCAAAAGAATGTCTCACATTCACATGTCCACTAGACCACTACACACCTTAGTGTGAGAGGTGGAACTAATAACGCGACAACACTTTATTTTCATATTCATGACTATTATGAATGAGATCTTAAGCTCAAATCCTTTAACTTGCATAAAAATACAACCTTAATTAAGTAATTGGTGCATATTAAGCCTGCCATCCATGCTTATGCTATAGCTTCATACCTATTTTGCCCTGCAGTTAAAGCACAATCTTGGTTTTATATCATGAATTATGGGTTTCCCTTAATTTATATAGATATAATTTTTTCAATAATCTATTTGCATTAAATAAACCATAATAAAGGAAGAAAATATTGACGAATTGTTGATTTATGTCTTATATGTATTCGGGTCGCTAAGTATTTCTTTTCCCAACTTGAAAACACATAAATATGTTTACGTATTTACTTATCTTATGTTAATTCAATCTTTAAACCTTTAGACCTGTCGTTGTGGGGAGGTAATGCCGCCGGCGTTAAACACCGCGTTGCAGCTTTAATCAAGGGCAGTATGGTGCAATGTTATACGAGGCAGTATTGGGTTAATGAAAGAAGTTGATGGGGTGGCGTTGAGGCCGGTTGCCAACGAAGTGGGGGATAACGAAGGTGGCATTAATCCACAACGACCGGCCTTGAATAATAGATGGGGTCATAAAGACAAATTCATTTCTTTTCATATAAATGAAAAGAAACAAGAATTTCTATTCATTTAGTTAAATTCATGAGTTCTCCTTGTTTTGCGATAGTAATTTTGTTTTTAAATTTATTTATTTATTGTTTTATATTTGCCAAAATAAAATATATTATAATTCTTAACCTTTTACATTTTAAATTTTTTTAACATCAAAATTTTCTATCTAAAATTGCACCTTTAATGAATTGACCACATCATCTTCAACACTATACCGGTAGACAATAGAATTTGATTAGTTTGACTTAATTTTACCTGTTCATTTGTATTACCAAAATGAAAGGGCAATATACTTGGTGAATTATTTGCGATGCAAATGAATGTGGTTACTTATTTTTCATTCGCAAAATTTGGTCACAAATACCAAGTTAAGTAAAGAATATCCGGTTTATCTTAACTTTAATATTTTTATGATATGTTACTCTCTTTAAAAATCTATATTCTTTTCATGTCGGTTAGTTAAGGGTTCACGCTCGTTCGTTTGTTCGGTTATACTTAAACGAACAAATAAGAAAAGCCCATGTTTAAAAAAGATGGTTATGAAGAAAGAGAGAAAACTACATTGCACAGTTATAGTTCTTATCAACGGGAGGAAATGCCGAATTAATGCTACATTTCTTAGGCAGAAGAGGGATTCGTCTTGGATCGTAACAGATGAATCTCGTCACTTGCTTTACACAGTTGCATATAGCGACTCGATCTTCTTTGTTTTTCGCCATGTCGTTATTGTTAAGCTCTTGGCTGATGAGCAAAACATGTTTGATGGATCTTAACCGTTATGAGAATACATGAATTCATTATTTGATGGTGGTTGAAGATTGATTTTTTCACTTGACACATTTTATTCTAATACGTGACGAAACCTCCATGCTTGTGGCGTTTTTTCATTTTAAATTTTAACTAGTGTTTTACCCGGCGCATTCGGTAAAACTTGGATGGTGATAAAACCCAAGCGCTCAGGTGGTAACTCGACACGAAGTCGGTCGGTTTCAGTTACGTGTGTTATTGTCCCCTAAATTTTTATTGCACCTTGTTACTAATGACACTAAATTGTGGGTGAAAAGTAGATTGAGATCGGTTAGGTTGTTATGGGAGAATTGGTATAGATTCTACCTTAATTTATAATTAGGTGTTTATATTGATGTTGTCTTCTGGTATTTGTTTTATTGGATGGTTGTTGTACACGTGTGCTTCTAGCTTATTGCTAGTCGTTTTTTATGAATAAAACATGTTTTATTTGTTGGTAAAAAAAAGGAAAGAAAGCTAAAGACATAAAATTAGGGTTATTGAAGAATCTCTCATAATATTGTCATTATATTGGTAACATGACAGGATAATTGCTCATAAATCCTAATACTATAATACTATGTTATTGCAAAATCTCCAATAGTTGCGCCAACAACACTACTACCAAACAACATCATGCATGATGAATAATAGATACACATCGACTTTTATACCACCCAAACAAAACAAGAACATAACCAACAACACGATCAAACTCATTTATAAACCTACGATCAAACTTCATAATCTTAATGTTTACGAATTACCATCACTTCCACCGTCACTCAACGGGAAACAAAGCGGTGTTGAAGGGCTTTCAACACCTTCAACCGCCTTTGACACCTTCTCCGGAAAATGGATTACGGCCATCATCGCCAGAAATTTTTTATTTTTATTTTTATTTTTTTTACTTTACCTTCGGCCACGGACCACCATTTGTGACGCCGTCGTCCTCTCTTCTTTACTTTCTTTCATTAACAACCGCCACAAATTTTTTACATGTCGATGTCGCTGGAAAATCTTATTTCGGTTATTGGCCGCCGGAAAACGGTTTCCGGCCACCGAATTTTTTTTCAAAATAGTGTGTATTTAAAAAAAAAGGAAAACGGGGAAAGTAAAAAAAAAAAGGTAAACGGTGTATCATTTCCTGCCACCAGATGATTAGGAACAATGGTCTGGAATACGGATTAGGATCCTCCATAGGGAGGCGAGGTTCAATCATTGGGACCTATTCCTTCCATGCCAATGGAGGATTAGGATCCTCCATAGGGAGGCGAGGTTCAATCATTGGGACCTATTAACACTTTAAAACCCCGTTTTTATTCCTTTTTTTTTTAAATAAACACCATTAAGTTATCAAATTAAGGGTCTGTAATATGTATATTGTTTAGGGGTGGCAGATGTGACCCATTGGGTTGAATATGTTGTATTAAAATGTATATAATGGGTTGACGTGAGGTCGAAGACTCACTCAAAAATAAACCGAATACAACTAATTAGATAGCAGTAAGCGGATATCGAACACAGGGAGTTTGTGGAAAATGTATTACTAAGTAGTTTTATAATTAAACTATATTAAACAAAGTGCAAAAAGTAAATTCACAGATTTGGTTGTTGGTTTTGATTAACAAAAATAGCTAAAACAATAAACGAGTTTTAATCAATATGAGACAATATGCCTTCCCTCAGTTTTAGGTTTCTATGAATGTCATAGTTAATGTTTAACTGAGATGAACAATAAATAAAGTTCGTGTTTATGTAAACGATTACGATAATTGAGGATCAAGTACTTGGATTATAAAACGCAAGGTAATCACTCAAAAACCAATTAGTTTATCCAACCCCGAATCCCTCCCGATTAATCTCGATTACTTAAAGCACCAAGAACTGACGGTTTAGAACACAAATTCGATAAACTAACAATATATCAACCAATACATAAACACCATAATAATGAAATCAATAAGATCAATTATTATCTCAGAAATTGCATAAACATTCAACAAAACATTCATAAATAAACCTTACAATCCGAGGGAAAACAATAAGGAGTTTAGCCGAGCATGATTCGGTTCATCATTCCTTCGATTATAGTTTGCATATGAATCAAAAACGAGTCTTTAATGATTACCACACTCAAAATATTGTTCTTGCACTCCAAAATCGCCTCTTGGTTGCTCTAGGGTGAAAAGATATGATTAGGATCTCAAAAGGCGTCCCTAAAACGAGTTTATAAGGCTGTTACGAGTTTCAGCGTCAGGCCCACCATAAGCTACGGTGGCCACCGTAGCTTACGATGGCTTCCAAATGCCCTACGGTGGTTTTAAACTGCCATACGGTGGGTTTTTCTTCAGATTCCACCGTAGCTTACGGTGGCTACCGTAAGCTACGGTGGCTTTTAACATGGTCTCCTTGTTTTCGTCATAACTTCTCGTTTCAAGTCCGTTTTCTTCACCGTTTTCGCCCACGTTCTCGTAATTACATTCTCTATCTTCTCCTACCTGCAATTATATAAGTAACCATTGTCAACTAATTCAACAAGATAAACCCATTAAACACATGATTATTATTGTTCTTAAACCACTTAAAGGTTGTCCCATGGACCACCCGTCATGGGTCCAATGGGTCAAACTAAAAAAGGAATTTGATTGAAACGGGTCAAAACGGGTTGACATTTCTTGAAAGTTTTTTTTATTATTATGGAACAAGAAAACAGAGGAAACTTTTTAATACTTTTACTTTTTTAGTTTTTGATTTATATCTCGAGTTATGATTTTTTAATTATTTTTTTTAATTTTTTAATGAGTGGTTTTTGAAATTGGTCAAAATGGGTTGAGATTTAAAAAACCCTCATTAAAAAATTCAAAAAAAAATTTAAATGTTATAACTTGAAATATAAATCAAAAACTAAAAAAGTAAAAATACTAAAAAGTTTTCTCCGTTTTTCTCTTTGCATAAAAAAAACTCGAGAAATGTCAACCCGTTTTGACCAGTTTCAATCATTTTCTTTTTTTAGTTTGACCCATTATATACATTTTAATACAACTCACGGGTCATATTTTCCACCCCTAATATTGTTTATTGACTCTAAAATGAATGCCAAATTGGAGTCGGCTAAGTTTGAAGATAACGGAAAAAAAACGGGGTTTTAAAGTGTTGTTCCTAATCCTCCATTGGCATGGAAGGAATAGATCCCAATGATTGAACCTCGCCTGCCAATGGAGGATACTAATCCGTATTCAAGACCATTGTTTCTAATCCTTTGGTGGCAGGAAAGGATACACCGTTTACCTTTTTTTTTACTTCCCCCGTTTTCCTTTTTTTTTGTAAATACACACCATTTTGAAAAAAAAAATTCTCCGGCCACCACCGCCACCGTATTCTTTCACATTCCACCTCCACTACCATCTTTCACCGCCACAGAGGCCAGATTCAACCACCGCTTCCGCCGTTGTATCCACCGCCGGCGTCACCCCAGCCTCTTTTTCTTCCTTTCTTTCTTTCTTCATTTTTTTTGATAACTTGTACCCCAGACAACCACCATCTACCACTACTAGCAGTTATTAGCAAACCCGCCGGTCACATCTTCATCCAGCATTTGCAACGACCCGAAATAACCGACACTCGTGGATCAGAGTTTAATATTTTACATCTTCAACTTTGAACTCGTCGTCGGGAAGAACTGTAGGGTTGCCGGATTTTCGGCGTATGGCGGAACGGTTTCCGAATCGCCTGGATCGGAAACTTGTAGATCTCGAAAATACGTATCTACATGGAGAATGCTTCAAATACGCTTATTTCCCACTTTATTTCCAAGATCTTCAAACTTTATTTTCAAAACTTCAACAGGTTTTAATGTCTCGGTTCAGGTAATAGCGGAAAAAGAATCCGAATATCAAAACAAAGTTTAATCATAAAACTTGACCCGCTCTGATACCAATTGTAGGTCCCAAAACGACCACGCGAATGGATTTTGCACTTGATAAAGGTTTGAGGCAGGTTCGGTAAGTCAAACGGCCGAACATAAATATAAAGATAAAGATAAGATATGAACGATCTTGTTGTAGGTTGAAAGATTTAATATATTAAACAAAGAACCGACCCACCCAAGGTGAGCTCCCCTAACATGACATACAAGTGACATATTTATAACATAACACAATATAAATAAACCAGAAGATCAACCTGTTGAAGCTATACTCGTGCACCGAAGCTATCGTCTTTTGTCCGGTTTTCCCGCTCACTATAATTATTAACTTGGCCATAAGATATTTAACGGGTTTCGTAATCTGATATCGAAAGTCACTAAAATTGGTCTTACACAGTTGACGTAGATGGCTCCGATTTCCGAACCAACATCTTTTTCAACAACTCCGATTTCTTGATATATTTGGGAAAACTGAGTAGTACTTCAAAAGCTATAACCTCATCTTCAGTAGGAAGTTTCAATCTACCATCGCTGCGGTTCGTGATCCTTTTCATTGCAGATAAATTCAAGTGAATATTATTATGATATAAGATTGAGTTCTTTGGTAAATATATGATGTACTAGTTTTTATCTCCGTATTATGGGGGTTGTTTTGGGAAAACTGGTCTTACACAGTTGACGTAGATGGCTCCGATTTCCGAACCAACATCTTTTTCAACAACTCCGATTTCTTGATATATTTGGGAAAACTGAGTAGTACTTCAAAAGCTATAACCTCATCTTCAGTAGGAAGTTTCAATCTACCATCGCTGCGGTTCGTGATCCTTTTCATTGCAGATAAATTCAAGTGAATATTATTATGATATAAGATTGAGTTCTTTGGTAAATATATGATGTACTAGTTTTTATCCCCGTATTACGGGGGTTGTTTTATATTATTTGTGTATAATATTTATTTATTTTTGAATTTTTATTTTTTTATTGCATGAAAGTTAATAATATACTTATGGTTTGTTTGATGATAAATTGTTTCACAAATAAATGAGATGTTATAACTCGGTTTAAAAGCTATATGAGTTTGATGAGACCCAAAACCTGTTTATTTTTTTTACTCTAATATTGGTTTCGTAATTATAAATAAGATATATATATATATATATTTAAATAAATCAAATATTAATTTTTAGTATATCCATACTTTATAGGATTTTTATATCAAATATTTGGTGATTTTAATTTAATGAGATGTTATAACCCGTTTAAGTAATATATGGGTTTTAATAGCTGATAATATGTAAAATTTAAAATTTAAATCATGTTGACTAGTTTGTTATAGTCATGCACTATTTTTGTAAAGAAGTTACTAGAGAGTTATTCTCTCCTAAATAGGTGATGCACGTATTGTATATATATAGTTGATAGTGGAATAATAAAATCATCTTTGGCACTCTTTCATGGTATCATAAGCCAAGTTATCAAATCCATATTCTTCTTGATCGCCACTACCCCATCCCTCATTCCCCATGGCTAGTTCAAATACCCCATTATCTTCCCTTGATCCGATGAACACCCCTATTCCCACTCTCCTTCACCTCATCACCCTCAGGCTATCCTCCACAAACTACCTTTTGTGGAAAAATCAAGTGTTGCCTGTCCTATCCTTCATCAATCTTCTAAATCAAATTGACGGCTCACCCGCGCCACCTTCCTCTATCACCACCGAAGGAAAACCCGTCGCCAATCCAGAATACGCCTCTTGGAAGGAGGCTGACCAGAGGGTCGTACTTCTCCTAAATTCCACTCTCACTGAAGAAGCAATGGCAGATGCCATAGGCCATACCTCCACCTACCAAGTTTGGCAGGCTCTTGAGCATGCTTACAGTCGCCACTCCATTGAAAGAACACATACTCTTCGAGACTCTCTCCGTCTATTGCAGAAGGGTACCTCCACTGTGTCAGAATTCGGGCGGAAATTCAAATTAATCTGTGACCAACTCGCGACAATTGGTTATTTGGTCTCGAATGAGGACAAAAGGCATTACTTTCTTTGTGGACTCGGCTCCACCTTTGAATCATTCTCCACTTCCCAACGGAATGTTCGCCCTGCTCCTCCGCTTCGTGATATTATTGCTCAAGCCGAAAATCATGAAAAATTTTTAAAAAGATTAAACACCCAAGCCACACCCCAAGACGCTTTTTCTGCTCATACCAACCGACCCACACAACACTCCAAATATGCACGTGAATCATCAACCCGTGGTCGTTTTCGTGGCTCGACAAGTGTTCGTGGTCACTCAACCAACAACCGCTGCCCACCTCACTACCAATTGTGCAGGAAAGATGGCCATTATGCGAGCTCGTGTCCAAATCTAGCCGGTTATGCTCAACAAGCAACACCACTAGATGCCACCCTTGCACAAGCCTTCCGTGCTCAATGTTTGGTAACTCCGGACTGGACCGCCGATTCCGGTGCCATTGCTCATATGCTTCAGTCCGCAGAGGGTCTAAATAACTCTCACATCGACACGGGTAATACTCACGTCACCTTTGGTAACGGCCAATCACTACCGGTTACCAAAATTGGCACCACCAAACTCAATAATATACCATTACATAACGTGCTTGTGGTTCCTAATCTTACCAAAAACTTATTATCTGTTAGTCGATTAACAAATGATTCCCCTGTCGATGTTTTGTTTTCTAATCATTTTTTCCACATCCAGGATCGAAAAACAGCGACGGTACTCGCTAGAGGCACATACGAAAATGGATTTTATGTCCTCTCCCAAAGTCACAAGTCTCTTGTTATTTCCCTTACTTGTAACATCCCCAAAATTTCGATTCAAATTTGACAACTTAGGAAAGTTGAGGAATCAAAAATAATCTCAAAGATAAGTAATGAGAAAATATTAAATAAGGAAATATAAGAAAAGTAAGGAAATACAAATATTTCCTAAGTTAAGTTTACTTACATGAAAGAAATTTCATCCCACATTGGTAGATGCAAGAAAGTGGAAGCATTCCACTAAGGTATAAATAAGGAAGATGGAATCCATCCCACATGAAAAGTGGTAAAGAAATGGAAGCTCTTTATAAGGAAGAGATTTTCCATAGTAATATTCTTTTATGAATATCATGCACCAAGTGTAACTAGCATAGGGTGCGTAGCACCCGACGCGCACGCGCACGCGCTCGGGCTCGGACGAGGACGAGGACGATGGCGACGGCGAAGGTGTAACATCCTAAAATTTTTATATTGATAAATAAAAGAAAGTTATGTTTAGTAATTTCACGTTTTAGTTATTTAATGTCGAGTAAGGAACGGGTCTTGGGCTTAGTTATTTTATGAACTCGGCCTGTCTCAACCCGTAGGAAGCCAACCCGAGCCTAACCAAACCCGTAGTATATAAACGAAAGTTCTTGACACTTCCACCATTTTCACCATCTTCCTTCACTTACACCCACCCAAACACTCTCATTTCTAGAGAGAGAAGCTAGAGAGAGAAAGTTCTCAAATCACAAATCCGAGTCCACAATCTTGTTCCTAATCGTTTTTGGTAAGTCCCTCTCGAAAATCATCCGTTTTCATAACCATTTCCGACCTCAAATCGAGCAAAAACTCCCATTTTCGTAACTTGAGTTTTCGGGTCAAAAACCGCCTTGTTTTGGTGTCAAAATGCAAGCTTTTGTGTTTAAAAGTACTAGGAATCGATAGCCCTTTCAATCCCGAGCATTTCCATGTCAAAAACTTCGATTTTGGGTCAAAAATCTGGAAAATCTGGAAAACCCGTGGGTTTCTCCGTCGCCCAGCTTGAAGGAGTCGAATCAGACTCATTCGATCGAACCAGTCGATCGAATCAGTCCATTCGATCGAATGCGTAGATCGAACAAGTCCAGTCGACCGAATAGGGAAGCAACCGAATGGTCTCCAACTCATTCGATCGAATGAGTTTTGTATTCGATCGAATGAGTGTTGTATTCGATCGAACGTGTTCCTGTTTGATCGAACGTGTTGTATTCGATCGAACGTGTTCCTGTTTGATCGAACGTGTTGTATTCGATCGAACGTGTTGTATTCGATCGAACGTGTTCCTGTTTGATCGAACGTGTTCCTATTCGATCGAACGTGTTCCTATTCGATCGAACGTGTCCCTATTCGACCGAATCAAGCCAGAACCAAGCTGTTTCCAAGTTCGCCTAAGGTTTAACTTCGCCTGAAGTGAAGTTCGTTTATAAAATAAATTAAAACCTAATGGAAAATGTGTTAAGGCAGTTATCGAAAATAAAATTTTTCCAAGCTGACCTGGCAGCTTAACCCCAGCCAGGGGCTCTGCCCCTTGGACCCCGCTAGGGGCTGCCGCCCCTAGAACCCCGCTACCAGGGGCGCTGCCCCCGGACCCCCGTTCGTTGTGGGTCATATAAAGATAGAAACGCAACATAAGTAGTAGTAGCTAATTGATACGTGTAAATATTATACAGTTAGCCGTGCGCAGCTCAAGTGGGGAATAACTATTAACGGAGAGCGTAACAGTATTCAGGTGAGTTTCTAGCCCCATTTATGTGTTATGTTTTCGGGGCTGTGTGCATACTCGATGTGTTGTTAATACATTTATCCTAAGTGATAAGTGTATGCCATATGTGATATATGTGATGGATATGAATGGTTGCTTGTCGGTACGCGAACGATCTTCGGATATTGCGCGTACTGTCAGGTCAAAAAATAAAGGTACGAATATTATACATCGAAGATGCATGAACATTACAAATGAATACTTGTCGGGGCGTGAACGATCTTCGGATATTGCACGTATCGACAAGAGGTATGGTTGTTAAATGAATGATGTAAAGAACGCCTAGGGTGTTCTTATGCTATGATGTAATTATTGTATATGTGAAGTAGGTGTATGCAGGTACACGAATGGTATGTGAGTTCTACGTTCGACATAGTAAGTTAGGATGGCAAATCCCTCTAGCTTTTGTCGGACATAGACTCGGCTGGTGATGGCGTAGTTAAGGACTGCGGGCCTTATACGTAAAGTAGATGATAGACGTAAACGTAGATAGGGACGGTGGGCCTTATACGTGTTACAGATAATAGACGACAACGTAGTTAAGGACTGCGGACCTTATACGTATTATAGATAGGCATCAGCATAGGAAAGGATTGTGGACCTTATACGTGCTGTAGTTGTATTGTGGTAGCATAGGGGAGGACTGCGGACCTCGTACGTGCTATGGTTTAGGTTGCAACATAGGGGAGGACTGTGGACCTTGTACGTGTTGTGGATGTAGGATGGTATAGGGCAGGACTGCGGACCTTGCACGTACCATAAAGGGTGAACATAGGTAAGGACCGCGGACCTTTTACGTGTTCACGACCTTGAGTACAGGTATAGACGGCGGACTATGAACGTACTCTCGGTAGACTGAGGTTAGTGGTTATAAATATGTGTGTATGTATGGTAGTAAGTGTGTATGTAGAACAGAAGGGTAACTAGTGAAGTATGGATATGTATCTACGGATATGTATGTATGTGTATGTATTGTATGGCGTTCGATTAACTAGAACTCACTCAGCGTAGCTGACTTTTAGTATGCACGCAGGTGAGCTGATTACAGAGTTAGCATGAGGATGACACACGGCATGGATTGAACGGCTGGCATCTGAAGAAAGAAGTAAAGATGTTTTAAATATAAAGTTTTGTGTTATGGTATCAAAGAAAAGGTTTAACGTTTTGTAACAAATGATTGATGTTTTATATTCCGCGAAAAGTTTTAATAAACTCTGATTGAAGAACTGTGTTTATGAGTAAATCCGACGCTAAAGTAGGGCTACCGGGTTCGGGGCCTTACAAGTTGGTATCAGAGCATAAGTTCGAGAGATTTAAGCATCCTACATGCTTAGACTCGAACAGAGAATGAGATTTAAAATGAGAAAGAAAGAAGATGCCAGTTCAAGAATGCCATGTGTCGCTCAAGCAAGGTCAGTAAAGGTAAAGTGTATGATTAAATGATATATGTTAATGAGAAAGAAAAGATACGTGAACGGCAGGGATAGGAATAATTGATTGTTTGACTTGACTAACTGCTTAAGTAGAACCAGCACAAATAGACTCATAAAGGGAAATGTATAGGACACGGAAGGTAACGTGATCAGCTAATCACAACTGGCCACTGTTATTACCTGTTAGCCTTACTATCCTTGTACTAAATAGTTCCTTGAGTGATGATGTTTGTGTTTTTCCCTTTTAGAATACGGATGGCTGGAGCTGGAGAATTTGTGGGAACTGGGGGTCGCACAGGACGTCGTGGCAGGCCTCGTCTTGTCCGGCAACCCTCGGTAGAAGAAGCTTCCCACACCGAAGATGAAGGAAGCGCAGCTGGAGGAGACCAGAACAACAATGAAGAAGTTCAACTTAGCCCTGCAGTTCAAGCAGCCATTGTTCAAGCTGTAGTTGCTGCTGTGAAGAACCTGAATCCCGAAGGATCTGCTGGAAGCCGTGAGCGAACTGCTGAAAGGGCAGGGGGTGATGGTAAGGAGGTTGGGGAAGGAGAAAGAGGGGCCTCGAGCGAGGATAAGTCTGTGAAAGTCGATGATAGGAGAAGAGGACAAGGTGGGTGCAGCTATAAGTCCTTCAAAGGATGCGACCCGCCGAAGCTGACTGGGTTGGGAGACGCAATCGCTACTCTCCAATGGATAACCACTATGGACAAGGTTATCCGCATTAGCGAATGCCGTCCCGACCAAGCTGTGGGTTATGCTACTCAGTCATTTGTGGAAGAAGCTATGTATTGGTGGGAAAGTGTGGAGCAGAGAAAGACTAGGGATGAGATCAAGGCGTTGAGATGGGACGATCTGAAAGAGTTGGTGATGAAGAAGTTCTGTGCAGATGCAGAGGTTGAAAGGACGGAGATGAAGTTCCTGAATTTGAAGGCCGGTATGATGACGCATCGTGAGTATACTACTGAATTCAGCCGACTATCTAGATTGGTGCCTGATATGGTTGACACTGAGGTCAAAAGAATCAAATGTTATGTGAGGGGATTGCCACAAAAAGTCCGCATGTTGGTCAGGGCAAATAAACCTGCTACTTTTGACTCTGCTGTTGAACTTGCAGAAGTGGTTTATGCTGACCTGGCTGAGGACGATGTGGTGGTGGGGGAAAAGAAGGAGAAGAAATGGGCTACCTCTGCTAAGCGGTCTGGCGAGATGGTGACAACAACTGATGAGAGGAAGGCCAAGGTTGGGAACAAGGATGCATGTAAGACGTGTGGGCAAGTACACCTGGGAGAATGCAAGACTGGGACAGACAGGTGCTATCGGTGTGGAAAGAGTGGGCATTATTCTCGAGAATGCCCTGATCGTCCAAAGTGCTTCAAATGCGGAAAAGCTGACCACATGGCTAGGGATTGCAAGGAATCAGGGGCGGTAGGTGCGAAAGGATGAAGACTTTGGGAAACTGCAGAGAGGAACACCTGATGAAGGAATAATTGCTCATGCAATGGTTTTATTAAATTACATTTGCTTAAGAACTTGTTTTGTGTTAAGGTCTAAAACTTATGTTTATCTGTGGCGTGTAATTATTTTGAGTTTGGTTAAGAATGATTATTATGTTATGGTGAAATGTTGTTTTAGACAATAATGTTAAAAGTACTAATCGAAACCCTTAGAAGGATGAGATGAGTCTTGGTGCATCGAGGGTCTCATGGACAAGCTACCTTAAATAGCTAAAACACATGACCACCATTCGATGGCTGTAAAGTCGTAAGTAGGAAGGGTAACTCAGAAAGCGAAGGCATTTCTATAAAACGTGTAAATGTAAGAAGTTTTCCTTTTATAGGGAATAAGTTAGGTTTCGGGGACGAAACCTCTTTAAGGAGGGAAGACTTGTAACATCCTAAAATTTTTATATTGATAAATAAAAGAAAGTTATGTTTAGTAATTTCACGTTTTAGTTATTTAATGTCGAGTAAGGAACGGGTCTTGGGCTTAGTTATTTTATGAACTCGGCCTGTCTCAACCCGTAGGAAGCCAACCCGAGCCTAACCAAACCCGTAGTATATAAACGAAAGTTCTTGACACTTCCACCATTTTCACCATCTTCCTTCACTTACACCCACCCAAACACTCTCATTTCTAGAGAGAGAAGCTAGAGAGAGAAAGTTCTCAAATCACAAATCCGAGTCCACAATCTTGTTCCTAATCGTTTTTGGTAAGTCCCTCTCGAAAATCATCCGTTTTCATAACCATTTCCGACCTCAAATCGAGCAAAAACTCCCATTTTCGTAACTTGAGTTTTCGGGTCAAAAACCGCCTTGTTTTGGTGTCAAAATGCAAGCTTTTGTGTTTAAAAGTACTAGGAATCGATAGCCCTTTCAATCCCGAGCATTTCCATGTCAAAAACTTCGATTTTGGGTCAAAAATCTGGAAAATCTGGAAAACCCGTGGGTTTCTCCGTCGCCCAGCTTGAAGGAGTCGAATCAGACTCATTCGATCGAACCAGTCGATCGAATCAGTCCATTCGATCGAATGCGTAGATCGAACAAGTCCAGTCGACCGAATAGGGAAGCAACCGAATGGTCTCCAACTCATTCGATCGAATGAGTTTTGTATTCGATCGAATGAGTGTTGTATTCGATCGAACGTGTTCCTGTTTGATCGAACGTGTTGTATTCGATCGAACGTGTTCCTGTTTGATCGAACGTGTTGTATTCGATCGAACGTGTTGTATTCGATCGAACGTGTTCCTGTTTGATCGAACGTGTTCCTATTCGATCGAACGTGTTCCTATTCGATCGAACGTGTCCCTATTCGACCGAATCAAGCCAGAACCAAGCTGTTTCCAAGTTCGCCTAAGGTTTAACTTCGCCTGAAGTGAAGTTCGTTTATAAAATAAATTAAAACCTAATGGAAAATGTGTTAAGGCAGTTATCGAAAATAAAATTTTTCCAAGCTGACCTGGCAGCTTAACCCCAGCCAGGGGCTCTGCCCCTTGGACCCCGCTAGGGGCTGCCGCCCCTAGAACCCCGCTACCAGGGGCGCTGCCCCCGGACCCCCGTTCGTTGTGGGTCATATAAAGATAGAAACGCAACATAAGTAGTAGTAGCTAATTGATACGTGTAAATATTATACAGTTAGCCGTGCGCAGCTCAAGTGGGGAATAACTATTAACGGAGAGCGTAACAGTATTCAGGTGAGTTTCTAGCCCCATTTATGTGTTATGTTTTCGGGGCTGTGTGCATACTCGATGTGTTGTTAATACATTTATCCTAAGTGATAAGTGTATGCCATATGTGATATATGTGATGGATATGAATGGTTGCTTGTCGGTACGCGAACGATCTTCGGATATTGCGCGTACTGTCAGGTCAAAAAATAAAGGTACGAATATTATACATCGAAGATGCATGAACATTACAAATGAATACTTGTCGGGGCGTGAACGATCTTCGGATATTGCACGTATCGACAAGAGGTATGGTTGTTAAATGAATGATGTAAAGAACGCCTAGGGTGTTCTTATGCTATGATGTAATTATTGTATATGTGAAGTAGGTGTATGCAGGTACACGAATGGTATGTGAGTTCTACGTTCGACATAGTAAGTTAGGATGGCAAATCCCTCTAGCTTTTGTCGGACATAGACTCGGCTGGTGATGGCGTAGTTAAGGACTGCGGGCCTTATACGTAAAGTAGATGATAGACGTAAACGTAGATAGGGACGGTGGGCCTTATACGTGTTACAGATAATAGACGACAACGTAGTTAAGGACTGCGGACCTTATACGTATTATAGATAGGCATCAGCATAGGAAAGGATTGTGGACCTTATACGTGCTGTAGTTGTATTGTGGTAGCATAGGGGAGGACTGCGGACCTCGTACGTGCTATGGTTTAGGTTGCAACATAGGGGAGGACTGTGGACCTTGTACGTGTTGTGGATGTAGGATGGTATAGGGCAGGACTGCGGACCTTGCACGTACCATAAAGGGTGAACATAGGTAAGGACCGCGGACCTTTTACGTGTTCACGACCTTGAGTACAGGTATAGACGGCGGACTATGAACGTACTCTCGGTAGACTGAGGTTAGTGGTTATAAATATGTGTGTATGTATGGTAGTAAGTGTGTATGTAGAACAGAAGGGTAACTAGTGAAGTATGGATATGTATCTACGGATATGTATGTATGTGTATGTATTGTATGGCGTTCGATTAACTAGAACTCACTCAGCGTAGCTGACTTTTAGTATGCACGCAGGTGAGCTGATTACAGAGTTAGCATGAGGATGACACACGGCATGGATTGAACGGCTGGCATCTGAAGAAAGAAGTAAAGATGTTTTAAATATAAAGTTTTGTGTTATGGTATCAAAGAAAAGGTTTAACGTTTTGTAACAAATGATTGATGTTTTATATTCCGCGAAAAGTTTTAATAAACTCTGATTGAAGAACTGTGTTTATGAGTAAATCCGACGCTAAAGTAGGGCTACCGGGTTCGGGGCCTTACAGAAGGGCGTTGGGCGCAATGTGGCGCTTTGATGGCGCACTTCGCACGCTCGCATCGCCGCGAGCCGCTTTAAGAGCTGCCTTTGTATTTTTGGACAACGAGAATTAGACTAGAAATGACAAGCTATCAAAGAAGAGGGACTAAAACTGAAAAATAATATCCAGTGACCCATCGCGCTACGCGATGAGTCCAAGAGGACGGCCATCGCGTACCGCGATGGGCCGTGATGAATCAGCAACACGTGTCGCACTCCGGCGACACGTGGCAACATACCAGGACACGTGCCAGACCACGTGGCGACACGTGTCAGAATGGTACCCGTCGCGGTACGCGACGATGTTGAAAAAGGTACCCATCGCGTAACGCGATGAGACACTAAAATGGCTATAAAAGGGGAGGGATCCGGATCATTTCACACACACCACAACCACTCTCTCTCTAGAATTTACTCTCTCTCTACCTCGGTTTGCGTGTCGAACATCGTTTTGCGTGCCACCAACTCGAAAATTATCACATCATAATCCGTGCCAAATACCCGGCGTTTTCCTCGAAGTGTGTGCCACTCAAGAAACCCGACATTCCTTCTCGAAGTACGTGCACGACCCGGCAACCGAACATTGCCTCAATTTGCGTGCCAAGAGAGGTGGATCAAGAACGTCTCGATAAACGTGCATAGAGTAGAAGTGCTATCCTTATAAACTTAGGAATATATAACTCCGAATACCTGTGCGATGTAAGGGGTTCTGCCTAAGTTATTATTTTATTATTATAAATGGCTTAGACCATAGTCGGAGGTTTAACCAAACCTTGATTACGATTAAGTATTATATAACTTTTCTTAAGCAAAGGTTATAGTTAAATAGTATTTCATTATGATTAAGAAATAAAATATTCATATAGAAAGAATATAAAATTAATGTTTCTTCTTGAAGAAGAAACATAGTATGTAATGATAAACAAGCAAAGGGACTAAAGGTCCAAATGTTTTGAATAAACAAATGTTTTTTTATCAAGGTTAACGCTATACAAAAATGGACTAAAGGTCTGAAGCTAGATCGCTGATCTAGTTATTTATACAAATGTTATTCTCGTACTATAGGTCCGAGGTAACCAATCAACAGACAGAATCAGAAAACAGGAATCAGTATCAGAAACTGATTATAAACAGATAAGGTGAATACGCCCCAAACCTTTTATAATGAGTCTGAATGTTTGCATAGGATTTACGAATCCTTAAAAACTTTGTGTAAAATAATAAAAAACGGACACTCTGATTAAGAGTATACATGTGTCTGGATCCAAACATACATGGTGACTCGGAGTTCCCCGAGGCCATGCATATCATCAACATGCCTCTGAAGGTCTACGGGACTGTTCAGAGAAATGATATTGTGTATATAATTAATTTTACATGGTACTTATGGTAATTTGTTCGGTGTCTAATGAGTAGTCACAAAGGTATTATTGTTGGTTTCACAAAGGTATTGAAAAGAGATTTTAGAGTCAGCGTTATTCACCAGCTTTGTGCTGACGTATTTTCCCACCCATGTTACAGGGAAACAAGAAAGGTTAGAACATACAAGCAAGAAGGAATAGAAGATTGGAGTTATAGTCATTAGATGTTATCTGATGGCTCAGATATTTTATTTCAAAATATTATAAAGAGTTATGTTTTCTTAAGAAATGTATTTGAAACATTGAACGGGTATTATAACTCGAGAGTTTAATAAGTTTTCAATATAATAATATTTTATTAAAGACTTCCGCTAAATTTAAACCGCAACTCTAATATATTTACAAACAGGTACCAACTTGTCGTCACACGCCTATGCCCTAAGGCGGGGTGTGACATTACTGCTCCTCATCTTCGTGCTTCTTTTCATAAATGGCATAGCCGTTTAGGTCATGTCTCGTTTGATGTTATTTCTATTTTAAATAAACTTGGACATGTGTTTATTACTTCGTTATTACCCAAACCGGGTTTATGTTTGTCATGTGAACTTTCTAAGGCTCATCGTTTGTCATTTATTGATAATAATAAACGATCCTCACACGTGTTGGATTTGATTCATTATGATCTTTGGGGTCCCGCACCCGTTCCGTCCACGGATGGATATTTGTACTACGTTATACTTGTAGATGATTTCTCGCGGTTTACTTGGTTCTATCCATTAAAACGCAAATCAGATTTCTACCATATTCTCGTCACTTTTCTAAAATTTGTTCAAAATCAATTCACGTGTAATGTTAAAATTTTCCAAAGTGACGGTGGTACCGAGTTTACAAATAATCAAGTCCAAAATTTGTTTCAAGAGCATGACATTCTTCATAGACTATCATGTCCACATACACCCCAACAAAATGGTTGGGCCGAACGCAAACGTCGTCATATAACCGAAACGGGGTTAGCTATGATGTTAAATGCTCATGCACCAACTAAGTTATGGATTGATGATTTTACTTCAGCCACATTTATTATGGGTTTGATGAGACCCATACCCGTGAATTTAGGTCAAATGCATGAGAAACCTTCATTTTAAAATTAAGCAAATCTGGTGACTCCAAAAAAAGGGGGAGCGGCCACATCGCGACACCTAGGATTTTTGGGTTTTCGTTTATATATATATATATATATATATATATATATATATATATATATATATTATAGATTGATATCGATTTATATAGATCAATTCGTTGGAGAAGAGAAGTATGAGACATTTACAGAAAATAATGTTATTTTTGCATTATTAGTTACTTATCGTGGTATAGATAAGTAATGTGTAATGTGTTTATAAGTTGGATGTGGCTCAATGGTAGAGCACTCACTTTACTAGTGAGAGGTAGGGGGTTCAAATCTCACTATCACCAACTTATATGGGAGATATGAGGGATGACCCTGACTTGCTAGGGTTCGAGTCCTAATCTCACCCGGTTTTACCGGCTCCTCGCTGTCGTGCCATTAGGCGGGTGTGGGGTCGGGTTTTATCCGGTGAATCCCTCAATAGGGTGGACCGCTAGGGGCTTCGTCCGTCCGGAATAGTGGCCGGATCGGGCTACCTTTGGCCAATGAGGGCCGCGTACGAAGTACCCAGCGTTACTTAGTTGGTCTTTCAAAAAAAATGTGTAATGTTAATAAATAATGAAAGGTTTCCTAATATAATTCGAATTATAATTTACATAGGTTAATTATATAAAAATAGTTAAATTTAAATCAAAGATTTCCTAATCTCACCGCCTTAATGACAATACCATAAAATCGGGGTATTGGATTGTAAGTACACTTGTTCACTTGTTGAGCCGATTAAATAGGTGATACAATTAAATGAAGCCATAATTAGTTTTTAAAGATTGTTATATATTCATTTAGTTTGATATTGTACCCGTAGAAAACCCAAACTTAAGTGATAGACAATCGGTGGTTAATCCATTAAAAATTTCCGAACCCGTAGGAAATAATTTCTGACTATGCCACTGAAGAGGGTGTCAAGTTAGTCTCATGTCCACGAACACTGCACCCGGTTATCTGAGCAGGGCGTGAAGAGTGGTATCGTGAGCTAGACAATGGGTATAGGAACAAGGAAGCTGGCTCATTGACCAAACCAACTATCTGTTGAACAACATGTTATTCAATTAATATATAATAAGATATATTAATAATTTTAATCTTTTATAATATAAATGATTATAATGGTCATATATAAATATGTATAACTATATATTTATTCTTACATACAACATCCTGCATAACACCACTAGCATGGGTAGTTGGTTCATATGTTACGAATCAATCATAATCATCTAATAGTACTATGATTTTAAAGACCTTAGCTATGTTTGTATCACTGTTAGGGATGACGAGCAGGGTGTGAATAAGTATTAGTAATCTCAGTCTCATGCCCAATTATAAAGACGTATCTCATGCAGAGTCTCATATCACCGGTACCCATTACTCATTCTCATTACCAATGGGTTCGTGAGCATCAATAATACTCGTTTATGATCCAATGTCATTAAAAAAACATTCGTTGGGATACCTATTACCTGAAATTAATCAACTTGAAGTGTTAAATACTCAAGTACATGTCTAATAATTCTACAATATTAAAAAGGTATAGTACTTACTAACTCCGATAAACTATTTATTATATCGTCAAGATTATACAATGTATAAATATATTTAATGCCATTAAACACGTAAGGGTAACCAAGGGAGTTTTACCTCATATTATACATGTTTCAGACCCATGGTAAATTTTAAAACCAATCCTGTTACCCATCATAGATATTTTAGAGTTTTAGTTTCCCTTCATATTCATGTTCGTTTACCATCCTTAATCAATATAGTTGCAAATAAACATCCAATACATTATGGTCTCTATATGTATGTGTTTAAATGAGTATCTTTAGTGATACTAGTTGTTTCATGGCCTTGAATAACAAACCGAAGTAGCGTTTAATTTGTGTACATGATACGCGAAGAAAACAAGTGATACATGACTTGGACTTGTAAATAATTTGAAGAAGTGTTAACACACTGCAATCAAAGGTAGTGGCAAAGCATAGAAGGCTCCCCCCACACCTCCTCTGTTTTGCTCAGCAGTGTAAATTTTTATGCAAAAATTTTCACGCTCGTTGAAACAGTCTGTGACTTTCGGCACATGTTATAAAATTTAAGTCTGTTTTGATGTAGAGAAAACTAATGCACAAGAACCGTGACTTTTGGCCACTATACAAAATTTAGGTCTATTCTGATGCATATAAAAACTAATGCACAAGGAAATAGATATGTATACGACTAATAACCAAGATATATTCGGTACACTGTAAAATCAGAATAATATTAATAAACAACATATTAATCATAATAATGTATGATTTTAAAATTTTTTGACATTGTAATATGACATTCTATTAATACTATTGTCTCATTGGAGGTACAAATATTATTTAGCGCCATAAACTTAACTGAGATAACAACAGTTTTATATCTTGGCAGAAACTTATAATATACGTATAAAAAGTATAAAAACAAACAACGGTCCAAGGCTTAATTGTCTTTATACCATCGACGATTAAAAGACAAGGGCTAAATACATTTTCATTTAATGTGTGGTGTTAAAAATAGGAGATCAATCTTTCATTCTCTTTCCCAGTGCACTATAAGCTATTAAAGAAGAGCTTAGGGCTATGGTCTCACTTTCCCTAGTCTCATAATCAAAACTACTAACCAATCCTAATATGTGAATAGCTTAGGTGCCGTGGACTCTCTTGCTTACCGTAGACTCTCCTTATAAGTCAGCCGTGACTCTTAGCCCCCTAACTAAGCCGTAGCGCTGGGCTGACAAAAATAATATTATTTTTTAACAATATATGCCTGTGATAATAATCAATTCTAGAGGGTCAATCTTAGGCAAGAACGGAGAACCGTTTGGAGCCAATTTTTCAGATTTATGCACGATCATAAATAGATATATATTGGCTGTTACATATATAATCCAAACAAAACAAGGAAATAACCAACTACACTAATGACTAATTGACTAAACCCACTACACTAACCTACCAAAAATATGCAAAATACGGACAAAAGAAAACATAGGATTGGAGACATAAGTCCCATGTTTTAGACTATTACTTATGGAGAACGTGAGATTTTGGTTGCGTACCTATCAGTAGAGAAAAACATTAAGTTTTGAAATCCTAAACGACCTTATCAACCGAGCACGTTTAGCTAAGGAGTTTTCCTCTGAGAAATTTCTTATGACCCAACATGGGTGATATTTGAGATGAGAAATTTCTTATGACCCAACATCTATAATGTAGACAAAACAAAATGATGTGGGGTTCGCCTAAGCCGTTATAAAATGAAAGCAATGAATTAGACCTCAAACTTCCTATATATTAAGTTGTGTCGTATTATGATAAAGAATATATGGAATTATGTTTTTGTTGTGATTCTATAATGATTACGTTGACCTATTCAGGTCGAGTTGTTACATCTTATATAACGGATAAACGATATGAGGTATTTCCTGTAAACGTACTTATAATAAGACATTAATAGAAGACCTACCCAAAGTATCTGCATATGTCCCGATTACCATTATCATTAAAACCAAAAGAAAGGAGATCACAATAATGTACATGTGTAAAACTAAAATTATGAGCAAAGTTATAAAGCAAATGAATATGCATATGCGAATACAAACTTATTTAATAACGGTGACACAGACTCTATTTCACTAATTCTACACCATCATAATACGAACAATAGAGTTTGAACCCTAATCACTTGGTTAAACAGAACTCATCATCGCCATTGTTCTAAAGTCCTCGTATTAAAGGATTGACTGTCCCTAAATTTTTATTGTACCCCGTTACTAGAGACATTAAATTGTGGGTGAATAGTAGATCGACATCAGCCAGGTTGTCATGAAAGGTTTAGTGTAGCTTCAACCTTAATTTGTAATTGGGTGTTTGTGTGGGTGTTGTCCTATGGTATTTGTTTTATTGGCGGGTTGTTGTACACATGTGCTTCGAGCTTATTGCTAGTCGTTCTTTATAAATAAATCGTGTTTTTGTTAGTCATTAAAAAAAAACTAAAGACATTAAATTGGGGCCATTGAAGAATCTCTCATAATATTGTCATTATATTGGTAGCATGACAGCATATTATTGCTCATAAATCATAATACTATGTTATTGCAAAATCTCCAATAGTTGCACTTGCACCAATAACACTACTACCAAACAACATCATACATGATTATTAATAGAAACACATCGACTTTTATATAACCCAAACAAAACCAGAACATAACCAACAACACGTAGGATCAAACTCATTTATTAACCTACGATCAAACTTCAAAACCTTAATGTTTACGAATTACCATCACTTCCATTATCACTCAACGGGAAACAAAGCGGCGTTAAAGGGCTTTCAACACCTTCAACCGCCTTTGTGATCACCTTCTCCGGTCCACTCTCAACGATCTTCTTCGGGTCAGTTGACGTAGATGGCTCCGATTTCCGAACCAACATCTTTTTCAACAACTCCGATTTCTTGAAATATTTGGGAAAATTGAGTAGTACTTCAGCAGCTATAACCTCACCTTCAGTAGGAAGCTTCAATCTACCAACGTTGCGGTTCGTGATCCTTTTCATTGCAGATGAATTCAAGTGAATATTATTATGATATGAGAATGAGTTCTTTGGTAAATATATGAGGTATTTATATAGATCAATTCCTTGGAGAAGAGGAGTATGAGATATTTACGAAAAATAATGTTATTTTTGTAACATTATTTACTTATCATGATAGATAAGTAATGTGTATAGATAAGTAATGTGTTTGATAAATAATGAAAGATTTCCTAATATAATTTGAATTATAATTTAAATAGGTTAAAAAAATATAAAAATACTAGTTAAATAAAAATGTAAGGGATCCTAATCTCACCGCCTTAAGGGCAATATCTTAAAAATCGAGGTAATTAGATTGTGGGTAGGGGTGTGTTTTTTATCCGTACCCGATTAAGGAACCCGAACCGAAGCGGTCCGAGACTCGAATAACCCGATCCGAATTCACCCGAACCGATTAAACTCTTAACCGAACCTGAGATAAAATATTCGGGTCGGTATTTGGGTTGAAATACCCTTATTCGGGTTGACCGAATAACCCGAAGTATGATACATCGATGTATGTATCCTTATTTTTATAGGGTAGTTTAGAGTTGAAGTAACATAGTGACCATATCTATAACATTTGATCTCAATGTATTAATTACCGTATAGCATGTTGAGAATGTATGTTCAATTCAAAAAATTAAATAGTATAGTATTTAAACCCATATGTATTGGACATGTTTCTTCAATCTACACAAGTATTGATCCGCATGCTACAACACTCTGTCCCGTCTAATCCATGTTTGTATGATAAAATTTATGTTTTGCTAAATATTATAAGTTATTACTGATATGGTTGTATATTACGGTTTTATAACGGCTTAGAATATGTTTTTTTTATATTGTTAAAGGTGGATAAATTTTTTTAATTTGTTAAACCCAACCCGAATTAACCCGACCCGTTTAACCCGAAACCCGAGTAAACCGAACTTATTTGGGTCGGTTTTTGGGTCAATTTGTTTTGAGCTCAAACCCGAACAACCCGACCCGAACAAACCGAAACCCGAATAAATAACCCGAAGAACACCCCTAGTTATGTGAGCGGGGTGTGAAAAGTGGTATCGTGAGCTAGACAACGGGTATGGGAACAAGGAAGCTGGCTCATTGACCAAACCAACCCTCTTTTGAACATGTTATTTAACTAAAAAAATATTTTTTAAAAGAAAACCTATAAATTAACCCACATTATCATGCAAATTCGTTGTCTCCTACAAACATGAAGCCGCATTACCTTTTCAATCCAAACAACACATTCTTTCAAAGTCGTTCATTCATCCAAAACCAACAACTTAACCCAAACAACCATGACCATTTTTAACCAAAAACATTTTCGACCCTAACATACGTTACCACCCCCAGAAGAAACCAAACCCAAACGAACCAATGTACACTTTCACCTAACCCAAATCAACCTATCACCAACCACGCCTGATTTCGATCCTGGAAACCCAACCTGAACTTAATAATAATAAAATGAAACTGTTGCTACAACAAAGATAAGACCAATGATAGTGAATGGACTGGTTAGGCTAACAGGCTTCAAGGGTTCAGGTTAACCTAACGCAGGTCGTGGTGTCCCTCTACGTTTGCAAAACGTAGAAGGAGGTTCACTAGTTTGTTTGTTGATTGTCAATGTTCACCGAAGATCAAGAACCGTGATGTTTGGAATCGGTTCTTGAATGATGTTCTTGGTGAAGCTATGAAGTTATTGAAGTAAGAAAGAAATAAGCTAAGAGCATATTTCTCAAGGAAGAAGAGAAGATCAGGGAGAGTATGATATCTGCACAGATCATGTTGTTCTTGTTTATGGCTAAGTCCCCTTTATATAGAAGGAGTGTCCAAGCCTTTTGTCCAGTGTTCAAACTAAGTTACCTCTAGTTTGCATAGAGAGTTAACCTTTATGAGCGGGAAGCTTTGGACCGCTGGTCAATGATTAAAATAATAAGACTTTATCTGAGCATGTCCCTTGCTCAGAGGGGACAAGGATGTGAACAGTGATTTGACATCGTACTGTAGCACGTGGGTACTTGTTTACATAAGTTTGGGCGGGAAATGAAATTTTTAACCTTTTAACCTTTTTAGCGTTAATGTGTTCCAGCCATTTATTATTTCCTTGGGCTACCCCTGTCATCAGTCCCCCAAGTTAGAGGGATTTGAGAGGTAAGCTCAAGGGCTTCTGACTTTTGCGCACATTTTGTTTATTGCTTAAAGGCTTTGAGGCTTGTAGGCTTCGAGGCTTTGTTCAAATTTGGTTATTTTTTGAATTTGTGACATGACAATTGATGTGATGGTAACTGCCAGATTGCGGTTCCCAATAACTGCTTTTTTCATTAATAGTTATCAATAGGATAACTACTCATTTTCTTCCAGTTTTCCTTTAAAGTTTCCATCATAAACATATTCAAGTTCCTTTCAATCCTCTATCAGGTTAGTTTCGATCCTTCATCTTTCCTTCAAAATTATGGTTACCAAAAAAGATCTTCCGGTTAGTTTTTCTCGATTAACCCAAGAAGAGGTTGAATCGTTTTGTATTGAGTGGGGAATAGGGTTAAAGTATAAGACGATTGCTCCGCCGGTCGATTCTTCGATCGATCGTCGTCCGGCGGGCTTCATTGCTATATATTGCCGTCATTTTGAATTCTCTAATCTCCGACACCCTTTTTCGGTTTTTGTTTTGAATGTTTTGGAGTATTACCGTGTATCATTCGGTCAAATCCATCCTTTAGGGCTTGCTAGGGTTTTGCATTTTGAGGTTTTGTGTAGAGCCCTAGGTTATGACCCTTCATTGTTGAGTTTTCGCCGTTTCTTTCGCTTAGCAAAGAACGGCGATTGGTATACTTTTGAACATATTAAGGTCGATACGTGTTTGGTTTCCTCGGCGGTTACAACACTCGGTTCTTGGAATGACCGTTTTTTCTTTGTTTCCGATTCTATCCTTTCATTTAAACCCGTTTGGATACAACCCGAGGTTGTTCTAAATGAACCAGAGCCGGCCGAATCGGAGTTAAATGAGGCTTTTTTGAAATCGATTAGAAAATGTTCATCACGTCTTCGTCCTCTTCCCGAACATCTTCTTGTGTTGTTAGGAATAAGCAAATTGTGGGATAATCCTAATCGGGATCCCGTGCTTATGAGGGATAATAAGGCTATGCATTTGTTTGTCCCGTATTTGCTTTGTTTTGTTGATATGTTTGCTAATGATTTTCCTTTGTGTTTGTAGTTATGTCTGCCTTGGACTTTTTGAAAAGTGACGATACTTCTGACGTTGGGTTTACGGACGCTGCTGCTGTGTTTGGGGAGGATTCAGTGGTTCGAGGGAAAGAGGGTCGTTTTGAAGGTGTTGAGTATGTGGGAGTGCCAGACGTTAAAGGGTTCACCAGATTTTCTGGTTCCAAGGCTTCCACTCGTCGTTCTACACGGCGTTTGTTGAAGTCTTCTGGTCAATCGTCTTCTCATGAGCCGGTTGATGTTAGCGACGATGTTTTGGTTGTCGAAGATCAAGGTCCGAGTGTGGAAGTGGAGAAAGAGCAAGGATTGGTTTTTTCCAAGAAGAAGAAGTTGACTGGCAAGAAGGTTGTGGGGTGATGTATATAAAAATATACATCTTTTTAGCATCAAATAATCTCTAAAAACTGCAACTTCTATCGTATAATATAGTTAAAATAACTACTTATCATGTTAAAATGTATTTTCAGGTGAATTCAAGCCTCAAACGAAGAAACGAATGAAAAAACAAAGAAAAACCAAAGAAAACAACAAAACATGGGGCTATGCTTCAGGAAACATAGGGCTGTGCTTTCAGGAAACATGGGGCTGTGCTTTTGGAAGCACGGGGCCGTGCTTCAAGTCACTTTTAAGAAAAGACAAAAAAATCTACAAAAAAGACAAAATAGTGAACAGCTGGACACGAGGCCGTGCTTTTGGAAGCACGGGGCCGTGCTTACCTCTTAGAAACGACAAAAAGAATTAGCACATGTCACTAAAAAGCACGGAGGCGTGCCTCAGGAAGCACGGGGCCGTGCCTACCTTCCAGAAACGACAAAAAGAATTAGCACATGTCACTAAAAAGCATGGGGTCGTGCCTCAGGAAGCACGAGGCCGTGCTTACCTTCCAGAAACGACAAAAACAAATCTGGCACATGTCATAAAAATGCACGGGGGCGTGCCTACGTAAGCACGGGGCCGTGCTTCACACTCCAGATTGCCTATGAATAGTGGCTCATGTTGCATTCATTTGGTGTGCCTTGAAAAGAATTCTATCTGATTTTCTCTTATAAAAACACACACTAACACTCACATAGAAGATTTAGTGAAGAGTTTGAAGGCTTAGAGGTCATCACCATCAACCATCACCATCAACCATCATCATCATCCATCATCATCACCATTAAGGAGGAAGATTCATCTACATTTGGTTAGATTGTTCCAAGTTTAATCATGTATTTGTTATCATCATTCATCTTAATGTTTATCATCATGCTCATTATGAGCTAAACCCCTTTTACCATCTAAAATCTATGAAGAAGCTTTGTTTTACTTGATGGTTATATAAAACATGTGGGTTAGTCTAGTAAAGTACATGGTTATATTATAATTATCTTTTGATGAGAAATGTTTCACCATCTTAAATCACTAATTCAAAGTTGGTGATTGTCAATCCCATTGGCAATCGTTCATGATCGATTCATGTTCTTGAAAAATAGAAATACTTTGATACATTATCGAAACATGGATCCTTATATTGTACTTAGAAATGATGAGATATAAGTTATGATGTATTTCTCTAAACCTTGGTAATCCGAAAATAGCTTTGCTTAGGATATCAAATTAGTTAAATAAGTCATATGTTAATGGAATGTGTAATTATAACCTACATAAATCAACCAAGGGGAGGTTGTGTGAGTTAACTACAACCACCCGAAGTTGTTAGAATTGGTATTTGAGAAATCGAAGTCAATCCTAATCTTTCTAATTTACGAAACTACTTGCCAACTTAAATTGACATTATTGAGGTGGCATGACATTAAGAAAGGATGGACTTTAAAATGCACATGCTACCTCCTTCGTGCCAAAGATGCTCACTTAAGTTTGAGGAGCTATCTATCATATATTATTACGGTAAGTCTACCACATGTGTATATATCAATTATCAATGCTAAAATGGAGTGGATTCTTGATCTTAGATGGTAACCTTCGCATAATTGAATAACTCGTTTAGAATTTCTTATCTTGGTCACCTATATATTATATATAAGTATCTACATTTTATAAAAGGTTCAAAAAATTAACCCCAAAATGATTAAAACCTCCGATTAAAGTAAAACAACGATTTATTATTAGAAACCTTTGTGTCCACAGATCGATACTTGGTTCTTACCAATACTATTCTACATATACGATATGTACACTTGCCTATTTTGTGTGTGTTTAGTCTTTATAGAAATCACTTTTATAAATTTAAAACACGATTTTGTGCAAAAGCAAATCATTCCATCCATCAAATTTTACCACACGCACGCGCACGCATCATGTTTTTGGCGCCGTTTCCGGGGACACGGTAAGTTTTAATTTAATCATTGTCTATAATTGTACAAATTTTTAACTTCTATTTTATTTTATCTTTATTTTTTTTACTAAATACTAAAATATATAATTTTACGGCTAGCCTATTTCTACCTTTATCTTACTTTAGCTTGTTTAATTTAGACCTTAGTTTAGTTAAAATAGCTTAGCCTAACTCATTGCTTAATATTAGACTAACCTATAATTTAACTTTAGCTAATTTTTACTTTAGTGTTTAATTTTGATTTAGTCCCATGTATGTCCTCTACTTTTGAGCCTGAGCTTGTTTCTCCAATTTCTGAACCGGAACAACTCTTTCGTCGACGAACTCGTAAACGGACAGCAGAAACCGCCGAAGCAATCAAAGACGAATCAGTAGACGCCACCACATCAGGAGAGAATCAAACCGAAGAAATGATGGCGGCCCAGAACAATGAGCCGAACATGAGCCAGTACGCCAAGCCATCTCTCGAAGGCTATGGCAATGGAGTGGCTCCACCCGAAATTACCGAAAATTTCGAAATCAAATCAAGCACCATTCATATGGTGAAAAATTCAGTTCAATTTCATGGTCTCCTCGACGAAGACCCTCTTTCTCACATATCTCGATTTTTACGAATCTGCGGAACCTTCAAAATCCAAAACCGTTCAGAAGATCAAATCAAACTCAAACTCTTTCCTTTCTCTCTGAGGGGCCAAGCCCTAGAATGGATAGAATCTATTTCCTCTGGTTCCATCACCACTTGGGACAAGATGGTTGAACAGTTTCTCCTCAAATATTTTCCGCCCGATAAAACTGCCAAATACCGAGCCAGCATTACCGGATTCCGGACCGATGATGATGAGTCGTTACACGCAGCATGGGAAAGATACAAAAGTCTTCTAAGAAGATGCCCACACCATGGACTGAGCGTATGGTTACAAGTACAAACTTTCTTTGACGCACAATCCAGTCAAAACAAACAAGGCCATCGACCAAATCGCTGGTGGAGACCTGGGATCCAAATCACCTAACGAAGCATTTGAAGTCCTGGAGAAGGCCACAAAGAAGAGTTTCGCTTACAACCCACCAAGATCTACACCTACCCATAAAGGAATACACCGCGTCAATTCCAACACTCTTGTCACAGCACAGCTTGAAGCTCTTTCTAAAAAATTCGAACAACTTCAAGCTGAGCTATCAAAAAACCGGACTCACCTGTGACACTTGTGGAGGAAATCATAAGACGAGTGACTGTAAACAAGTCATCATGGCCATGGAAGAAGTCGATTTCATCGCTCGACAGAACAACGCCTTCAGCAATAACTATTATCTGGGATGGAGGAACCACCCGAATTTCAGCTGGAAAGACGGAGGTAACGCTCAATGCCTACCCGGATTCGGGAAAACACCGATGAATCAATCCTTCCAGCCTAAACCTCAATTCCAAGATCAAAGTTCTAGTAGCCATCAAAACCCGAGCTACTCAAAGATCGGAGAGATGTTAATCCAACTTCTACCAAAACAAATGAAGCAGAAAAGAAGGCCGACTCAAGAGCTGTTGATATCAGCGGAGTATTGTTAAAACATGAAGCCGACCTCAAAAGTCAACAAGCATCATTGCAGTATCTAGAAACTCAGATCGGACAGATTGTCCGACAATTATCAGAAAGACCACCCAACGCTCTTCCAAGCAACACAAACACTAACCCGAATGCAGAAGCTAACGTTGTTACACTCAGAAGTGGTACAACGACTGTTGCCTCACCAACTTCAGAACCAGTTACGGAAAAGGAAGCCGCTAACAAGCCACAAGAAACACTGATTACAACGGGCACCGTACAACCCAAGGAGCCAGTCCGAACTTATATTCCACCTATTCCATACCCTGGACGGCTGAAACATGAGAGATTGGAAGCTCAGTACGGGAAGTTTTTAGAACTCTTCAAACAACTCCACATCAACATCCCTTTCGTCGAAGCCATTGCTCAAATGCCGAACTATGCAAAGTTTCTCAAAGAAGTGCTGACCAACAAAAGGAAACTGGAGGAGCTCTCGCATGTCACCTTGAGTAAAGAATGTTCAGCTGTCCTCCAAAGCAAGTTGCCGCCAAAAATGACTGATCCAGGGAGTTTTACTATCCCTTGTCTCATAGGAAATTTGTCTGTTAGCAATGCCCTGGCTGACCTAGGAGCTAGTATTAATTTAATGCCTTATGCGGTTTTTGCAAAACTAGGGATAGGAGAACCAAAGCCCACCCGCATGAGCATTCAGTTAGCTGACCGATCTGTTAAATATCCTCGGGGCATTGTTGAATACATGCTTGTCAAAATAGACAAGTTTGTTTTCCTAGTAGATTTTGTGATTCTAGACATAGAGGAAGACAAAAGTGTACCTCTGATTTTAGGAAGACCCTCTTTAGCCACCGCAAAGGCTATAATTGATGTTTGCACCGGCAAACTCACTCTCAGGGTCAATGACAAGGCAATCACTTTTGACATAGGAAAATCTATGCAATACCCGCAACATCACGATGACACATTATACTGTGTCGACATCATCGATTCTATCGTGAGTTGCTATGTGCGGAAATCTTCCATTAATACCTCATTAGAAACGCAAATCTTAACTGACAATATTACCATACCCAATTTAGAAAACGAAAATCTCAATGGTGACTATCATGAAGCATCAGAAGTAGTATATGAAATCACCAAATGTAATGAAAAATCAAAACCATCAATCGAAGAACCACCAGCCTTAGAGTTAAAAGAATTACCAAGCCATCTCGAATACGCCTTTCTAGAAAAAGACTCTCAACTCTCAGTAATTATTTCATCTCACCTTTCTAAAGAAGAGAAAGACGAACTTCTTAAGGTTCTTAAAATCCATAAAAAGGCTATCGTATGGAAGATCATGGATATCAAGGGCATAGGTCCCTCCTTTTGTACTCACAAAATTCTCATCAAAGACGTCTCAATCCCAACATGCAAGATGTGGTAAAGAAAGAAGTAATCGAACTCCTTGATGCCGGATTAATCTACCCAATCTCAGATTCACCTTGGGTTAGTCATGTTCAAGTAGTACCCAAAAAGGGAGGAATGACAGTCTTAATGAACGAGAAGGACGAACTAATACCAATGAGAACCATCACAGGCTGACGAGTTTGCATTGATTACCGGAAGCTTAATGACGCCACAAGAAAAGATCATTTTCCACTTCCTTTCATCGATCAACTGCTTGAGCGGTTATCTATAAAAATGTTCAACTGTTTTCTTGACGGATTCTCCGGATATTTCCAAATTCCCATTGCTCTTGAAGATCAGGAGAAAACCACCTTTACATGTCCATACAGAACCTTCGCCTACCGAAGAATGCCATTTGGACTATGTAATGCTCCAGCCACCTTCCAACGTTGCAAGGTGGCCATCTTTCATGAAATGATCGAAAACTCTATGGAAGTCTTCATGGATGACTTCTCAATCTTAGGAGACTCCTTCGATCATTGTCTGAAAAACCTAGACAAAATGTTAGCTAGGTGTGAAGAAGTGAATCTAGTGCTCAACTGGGAAAAATGCCACTTTATGGTAAAGGAAGGCATTGTTCTCGGTCACAATATATCCCAAGCAGGACTAGAAGTTGATAGGGCCAAAATAGAAACCATATCCAAACTTCCACCACCAACTTCAGTCTGAGCAATTAGAAGTTTTCTAGGTCACGCAGGCTTCTACCGCCGCTTCATAAAAGACTTCTCAAAAATTGCTAGACCTATGACCAAACTTCTGGAGAAATACGCACCATTTGTCTTCTCTGAAGAATGTGTTGAATCATTCAACATATTAAAAGACAAACTTGTCAACGCACCTATCATGATTACACCCGATTGGACCCTTCCATTCGAGATCATGTGCGATGCAAGTGACTTTGCAGTTGGAGCCGTACTCGGACAACACAAAGAAAAACACTTTCACCCAATTTACTATGCCAGTAAAACTCTTAACGATGCACAAGAAAACTACACCACAACAGAAAAAGAGTTATTAGCAGTAGTTTTCGCCTTTGAAAATTTTAGATCCTACCTAGTTCTTTCCGAAACCATAGTATACACCGACCATGCCGCCATAAGATACCTCTTCAACAAACAAGATACAAAACCCAGACTCATCCGATGGATTCTACTACTCCAAGAATTCGACATTGAAGTTAAGGACAAAAAAGGAGCAGAAAATATAGCCGTAGACCATCTTTCGCGCTTACAATGCCCAACTTCAAAAGGACACCACGAGGAAATTATCAATGATAATTTTCCACATGATGTTCTCATGCATATCCAAGCAGTCATGCAGGAGAAAGATGAAAGTCCTTGGTTTGCCGATTTCGCGAACTATTTAGCATGTAGAATCCTAAGAAAAGGGCTCACTCATCAACAGCGGAAGAAATTTTTCTCCGACCTTAAGTTCTACTTCTGGGAAGACCCTTACTTGTTTAGGATAGGTGTTGATCAGGTAGTTCGTAGGTGTGTAGCGGGAAAGGAGGCCTTAGATATTCTCAATCACTGTCATGAAGGACCTACTAGTGGACACCACGGTACCGCCACTACGGTCAGAAAAGTATTTGATGCAGGATTCTTCTGGCCACCATATATAAAGACACGCATGCTTTGATCCAAGCATGCAATGCTTGTCAAAGAGCCGGAAACATCTCAGCCAAAAATGAGATGACTCAAAAAGGCATTCAATTTTGTGAGGTCTTTGATGTATGGGGAATAGATTTCATGGGCCCATTTCCTAACTCATTCAGAAATAAGTACATCCTTGTAGCAGTCGACTACGTGTCTAAATGGGTAGAAGCACAAGCTCTTCCCACTAACGATGCTCGAGTAGTTGTACGATTTCTGAAAAAAGTTGTTTTCACGATTCGGTACTCCAAAAGCCCTAATCAGCGACAGAGGTACCCACTTCTGTAATACCTTAATGGACAAAGTCTTAGCACGATATGGAGTTCACCACCGTTTGGCAACACCATATCACCCTCAGACTAGTAGGCAATTAAAAGTCTCTAATCGGGGAATTAAAAGGATACTAGAAAGAACCATAGGAATGAATCGCAAAAATTGGGCAGAAAAATTAGATGACGCTTTGTGGGCCCTCAGGACGGCTTACAAAACCCCCCATAGGAACAACACCATTCAAACTTGTTTATGGGAAGGCATGTCATCTACCCGTAGAACTAAAACACAAGGCGTATTGGGCTCTGAGAGCAGTGAATTTTGATTTAATGTCCGCCGGTAAAAACCGAGAAGATCAAATTCACGAGCTCTAAGAACTAAGAGCATTGGCATATGAAAATTCCTGGTCTTACAAAGAAAAGACTAAACGTTTTCACGACGCCCATTTAAAAGGAAACAAGAAATTTCATGTTGGCGACCGTGTACTGTTATATAACACACGTTTACGTCTTTTCCCAGGAAAATTGAAATCTCGTTGGACAGGTCCACACATAGTTGAATCAATTTTTGACTACGGGATAGTTGAGATTTCAAATTCTGATGGCCACAAGTTAAAAGTTAATGGACATCGATTAAAACCATACATCGATGGACCATTCGAGACCGTCTCAGAGGTACTAATCATCTACCAAAACCGATAAACATATTGGGAGTAGGGTCTGGCCAAGAACCTGATTAAACTAGGCATTGTAAATAAATAAATAATAATAATAATAAAAATAAATATATAATAATTGTGATTTGGATGTTTGTTAGTTATTTGCAGTTTTACTACTTTGGTACACTACAGGAAAACGGACGAAACACAGGGGACGCTCTGTCGAAATTTCGTTAGCCCGTAGGGAAGTTCCTTTCCATTTTACCCTTCATACTTCATATGAATCGTATTATTAATCTTTTTATGAATCTTTTCACATTGAGGACAATGTGAGATTCAAGTGTGGGGAGGGGAATTACTTGACCAATTGCTTGCTCAACTAATTATAAGATTCTCTAGTAACAAAATTTTTGTAGCAAACAAATATTAGCTTTATAACAAAACCTAAAGAAAAATTCAAGAATTTTTTTTGCAAATAACCAACTACTAATCTACTATAACCATAGAAAAGTGAAAAAGTAAAAAGAAGTTTTGTAATACCGAGAAGAAATTTATGCAAAATATGGCGTTTATACCCAATTCCTCCGTTACTGTGAGATAAACCTCATGCCATATAAATATTTTTTCGGAAGCTTTGAGTGAGTCACATGTTTCGTGTGATTTAGAATTTGTCGCAATTATTCATTTCAAGACCGCACGAAGCGTTGTATAAGGAAGAAGGTAATATTGTCACAATCCCATCAAATCATTCTTCAAATCACAAAACCAAAAACCTTACCATACCACTTTATCCCTCTCACCGATAAATACAACACTGATCTTTTACCGGCAGACCCTAAAGAACTGGAAATGCATTCTTTCGATTTCAATTTCCTTTGTTGCATACATTTAGAAAAAACCTAGGTTGCCTCCAGAACATAGGAGAGAATCTTTCTATTTAGCAATGAGGTGAAGAAAAAGTGGCGCCAAAACGAACAAATGCCACCATTTTGTGGAGTTTCCAAAAACGCAATGTAAAGAAGAGCAAAAATATATGAACGATGCTTAGGATACAGAAACTGATCCCATGAAGAAAGATGTAGAAAAGGTCAAACTCAGTCTCACATGAATATACCGAACTAATGAGGGTAGGGGCTATTAGGCTCAAAGCCGAACGATCCATTAGAATTGGGAGTTATGTTCAGGGAAGGATTGAGGAAGAAATGATCCACATCCTCGACAAAACTGGTCTTGACTATCTGACCTTAAAAGAGTCACTAAAAAAACAAAAAAAAAGAAAAAAAAAGGAAAAAGAAAAACAATCGGGAGAAATGAGCTAACCGTCGAAGACATCTTAAAACTCCCGACATTCAGCAGAAGTTGTGTTTACCATCCTCATTAACCTAAACCCTTGAACCACCACAAAGTATCAAATCCCTACTCACAAAACCAACCCATATTACCGTCTAATCTATACAACCCTTCACAAAGGTGGAGATTTGAAATTGCTACAAGCTTATTTTTCACAGGTTTCATTTTGACTAAGAGTGTTCACATACATACATCACAGGTATGATCAGATATAAAACCGAGTGTGAGTAAACATTGTGTGAACGTGACGTTTTGCATAAACGGAAACTCATAAAAACAAAATCATTTTTTTTAGTCTTTTTTTTATATCACTACATATATTCCAATGATTTAAGGTTGGTTATTTGTTCCCATTTTCTTGAAACTCTTTTGGGATGTTTAAGCTATGATCCTAATTTGCTATTTTTAGAGAATATTTATACGTAGCTTGCTTGAGGACAAGCAAGGTTCAAGTGTGGGATGTTTGATGTATATAAAAATATACATCTTTTTAGCATCAAATAATCTCTAAAAGCTGCAATTTCTATCGTATAATATAGTTAAAATAACTACTTATCATGTTAAAATGTATTTTTAAGTGAATTCAAGCCTCAAACGAAGAAACGAATGAAAAAACAAAGAAAACCAAAGAAAACAGCAAAACATGGGGCTGTGCTTCAGGAAACAGGGGGCTGTGCTTTCAGGAAACATGGGGCTGTGCTTTTGGAAACACGGGGCTGTGCTTTTGGAAACACGGGGCTGTGCTTTTGGGAAACACGAGGTTGTGCTTTTGGAAGCACGGGGCCGTGCTTCTGGTCACTTTTCAGAAAAGACAAAAAAATCTACAAAAAAGACAAAATAGTGAACAGCTGGACACGGGGCCGTGCTTACCACTCAGAAACGACAAAAAGAATTAGCACATGTCACTAAAAAGCACGGGGACGTGCCTCAGGAAGCACGGGGTCGTGCCTACCTTCCAGAAACGACAAAAAGAATTAGCACATGTCACTAAAAAGCACGGAGTCGTGCCTCATGAAGCACGGGGCCGTGCTTACCTTCCAGAAACGACAAAAACAAATCTGGCACATGTCATAAAAATGCACGGGGCGTGCCTACGTAAGCACGGGTTCGTGCTTCACACTCCAGATTGCCTATAAATAGTGGCTCATGTTGCATTCATTTGGTGTGCCTTGAAAAGAAATCTATCCGATTTTCTCTTATAAAAACACACACTAACACTCACATAGAAGACTTAGTGAAAAGTTTGAAGGCTTGGAGGTCATCACCATCAACCATCATCATCATCCATCATCATCACCATTAAGGAGGAAGATTCATCTACATTTGGTTAGATTGTTCCAAGTTTAATCATGTATTTATTATCATCATTCATCTTAATGTTTATCATCATGCTCATTATGAGCTAAACCCCTTTTACCATCTAAAATCTATGAAGAAGCTTTGTTTTACTTGATGATTATGTAAAACATGTGGGTTAGTCTAGTAAAGTACATGGTTATATTACAATTATCTTTTGATGAGAAATGTTTCACCATCTTAAATCACTAATTCAAAGTTGCTGATTGTCAATCCCATTGGCAATCGTTCATGATCAATTCATGTTCTTGAAAAATAGAAATACTTTGATACATTATCGAAACATGGATCCTTATATTGTACTTAGAAATTATGAGAAATAAGTTATGATGTATTTCTCTAAACCTTGGTAATCCGAAAATAGCTTTGCTTAGGATATCAAATTAGTTAAAGAAGTCATATGTTAATGGAATGTGTAATTATAACCTACATAAATCAACAAAGGGGAGGTTGTGTGAGTTAACTACAACCACTCGAAGTTGTTAGAATTGGTATTTGAGAAATCGAAGTCAATCCTAATCTTTCTAATTTACGAAACTACTTGCCAACTTAAATTGACATTATTGAGGTGGCATGACATTAAGAAAGGATGGACTTTAAAATGCACATGCTACCTCCTTCGTGCCAAAGATGCTCACTTAAGTTTGAGGAGCTATCTATCATATATTATTACGGTAAGTCTACCACATGTGTATATATCAATTATCAATGCTAAAATGGAGTGGATTCTTGATTTTAGATGATAACCTTCGCATAATTGAATAACTCGTTTAGAATTTCTTATCTTGGTCACCTATATATTATATATAAGTATCTACATTTTAAAAAGGTTCAAAAAATTAACCCCAAAATGATTAAAACCTCCGATTAAAGTAAAACAGCGATTTATTATTAGAAACCTTTGTGTCCACGGATCGATATTTGGTTCTTACCAATACTATTCTACATATACGATAGGTACACTTGCCTATTTTGTGTGTGTTTTGTCTTTGTAGAAATCACTTTTATAAATTTAAAATACGATCTTGTGCAAAAGCAAATCATTCCATCCATCATATTTTACCACGCGCACGCATCATGGGGCCGGTCGTTCAAGGGTTGGATGGGGATGCAATCTATGTGCCGGAGTGGAATGTGAAGGTTGGTGATAGCTTCAAGAATCCGGAAGTTTGTGCTGATGTGTTAGCCAACTTTGCTCCTCCTAGAGTTCGTGAGACTATTTCTGGCATGGAAGGTGATTCCATGCTATCGAAGTTGATCTTGAGTTCTTGCAACCTTTCTGCCCTTTTGGCAGAGGGTGTGACTCGTTTTAGGAAAGGGATGCAGGAGTATGAGGATTTTTCCATGAAGAAAGAGGGGATGAAGACTTCCATGATGGGTATGAAGAAAGAGATTGAAGGTTTTTCGAAGAAAGTTGAGGGTTATGTTAAGAAGATTGATGAGTTGTCTCGTGGTCATGAGATTGAGCTGGCAAGGTTGAAGAAAGCCATGGAGGCTAGTAGGGCCAAGTTGGATGCTGACCGGGAAGCCTTTGAGGTGAAGAGGAAGGCCTTTGAGATGGAGAAGGAAGGCTTGAAGACTTCAGTCACCCAAACCTCTGACGATAACAAGTGGCTGATTGAGCACGGGTTTCAACAGGTTGTGACTTATTTGTTTCATTCTAGCAAATTCAACTCGGTACCGGGCGATGTGTATACGAAGCTGATGGACCATGGTAAGCATTTGGGCTTCGTTGCTGGTTGCAGTTATCATGAGTCTGGCCAACTTTTAGAGAAGTCACCCCTGTACAACCATGAATCTTACCAGCTCTTTATGGATTCAGTTCGTGCGACGGAAAGGCTCACTTACCCTTATGTGGGTGAAGTTTCATCATGCTTTGGTAAGCCTCTTTCTGTGTTGCAGGGTTTGAAACCAGCCGGCCTTGATGAGAAAGTTGTTAAAGAGGTGCTCGAGTCCTTGTCGAAGAAACGCTCCCGTTCTTAGTGAAGAAACTTTATCCGGGGGTAGCGACGGATCTCATGTGGCAAGCCTCGAAGGCTCGGCTATTGCTGATGGCCCACAAGTCAAGAAGTCTAAGAAGGCTAAAGGTGGTAAGGCTAGTACTTCAAAGCCTGTTTCTGATGTTTAAACACTTGATTCGTAGCTTTCTTAGCACCGTTAAACAATATTATGTAATCTTAAACAATGTAGGTTTGGCATGAAACTCTTAAAGTTTCTGCCTTGGGCATTTTCTTGGGAATCCTTGTGATTTCCTTGTTTAGCCTTAGTTGGCTTATTATGTACTATGATATTTAAGGCCTTAGAGGGCCTTGGTTATGAATCGTAATGTTCTATGTTATGTTTGTTTGTCTTGTTAGTTTGATGTGTTTTAGCTAATTTTCCTTAAGAAGTTTTAGTGCTGCAGTCACTTTAGCTTCAAGGCTTCATTAGATAAAAAGCACATGTTGGCTATCCTTTGTATCACTACTTAGTGTATGTTTTTGTTTCGTAAACTTTTTCTAAGTTTAAGGAACGAATTGGTGTAGGTTGTTCAGACCTGTCTATGAGACAAGTTTTAGTTGAAAATATTTTTAAGTCTCATGGAGTTGGATTGATACAGGAACTCACCCCACCCCTTATATAGGTCCATTTAACCCTTGAACATATTGAGCGATGTGGCCTGGGAGCTCATCCCCTTACATGGCCCTTGCCATGGAGTTTCTTGCTAGGTTCTCAACCTGATTATAGGATAGTAAAGACAAGTTATGAGAAAAAGTTTACCATTCATTCAAGAGGTTGTTGTTCACAAAAAGGAGAATTACACATCTCTTGAAATACATTCTTAGATTTTGACTAGGCATGGAACCTTTTAAGGGTTTTGCCGTTCCAGTGTCTTGGAAGGTTTTTGCCTTCTGTTTCGGCCAGCTCGTAGGATCCACCCTTGTGAGCTTCGAGGATTGTATATGGTCCTTCCCACTTTGGGCTGATCTTTCCTTGGTTTTCTTTCTTGTTGGCCTCGTTGTTTCGGAGTACAAGGTCTTTAGGCTTGAAACGTTCATGCTTCACTCTTGCATTGTAATAAGCTTCCATTTTTTGCATGTACCTAGCCTCTTGTATTGCGGCTTGATCACGAATTTCTTCGAGGAGTTGCAAATTCAACATGGTCTCATTGTTGTTTGATTCGAGGTCCATGTTGAGTGTTCTTTGAGTCACAACTCCGACTTCGGCTGGGATTACAGCTTCCGAATTGAACACTAGGCTGTAAGGCGTTCGTTTGTGGCTTGTTTTTTCGGTTGTTCTTGTTGCCCAAAGAACATTTGGGAGTTCTTCAAGCCAATTGTTGTTATGCCTTCCCAGCCTTGCCTTGATTCCTTCAACGATGGTTCTGTTTGTTCTTTCGACTTGGTCGTTGGATTGTGGGTATGCAACTGAGCTGAACACTTGAGTGATTCTGAATTCTTTGCACCATGTGCTAAAAGGCTTCTCAGCGAATTGTTTCCCATTGTCCATGTCCAACACTCCTGGCAACCCGTAGCGGCAGATGATGTTTTCCCACGCGAAGTCAATGACTTGGTTGCCCGTTATTTTTGCAAGTGGTTTGACTTCAGGCCACTTGGTGAAGTATTCCACGGCTACTAACAAAAATTTTACCCCACCCTTGGCTGGTGGGAATGGACCAACAATATCCATTCCCCATTTGTGAAAGGGCCATGCCGAGGAGATGGGGACTAGATCGTGTTTAGGGCTTTTGGGAACCAGTGCATGAATTTGACAAGTTTCACATTTCTTGAGTTGTTCCGTTGCATCTCGGTGCATTGTGGGCCAGAAGTATCCGAGGTTCATCAATTTTGCAACCACCGTTCTTGGCCCAAAATGAGCTCCACATATCCCCTCGTGAACCTCTTTGATCAGATATTGACTTTGTTCGGGGCCCACACATCTCAGTATTGGTGCAAGGTAGGCCTTTTTATAAAGGATTTCTCCTTGCAACACATACTGTCTGTATTTGATTCGAACCCTTTCAGCCTCTGTCTGATCCAAAGGTAACTGACCATTTTTGAGGAACTTTTCTATAGGAGTCATCCAATTGGGACTTTCTTCAGCGATTACATCTTGAACCTCCAATTCTTGAATTGAAGGAGTTTTCAACACTTCCACCAATACTTTCTTGGTGAGATGTGCAAATGTGAGGGATGCTAGTTTGCTCAGGGCATCGGCTCTTTTGTTTTGTGATCTTGGGACTTGTTTGATGGTGCATTCTTGAAACGTGGTCATCAACCCTTTTGCCTTTTCATGGTACTTTTTCATATTGGGCTCTTTGGCTACATAGCTATCATTGACTTGGCTTGAAACAAGCAACGAGTCTGTGAAGACTTGTAGCTTTTGGATCTTCATATCTTTGGCAATCTTCAGACCAACGATTAATGCTTCGTATTCAGCTTCGTTGTTGGTGGTCTGAAATTCAAGTCGAAGAGCATATGTAAATTCTAACCCTTCCGGGTTGATTAAAACGAGCCCAGCTCCTGACCCTTCGATGCTGGAAACTCCATCGGTAAAAAGCTTCCAGGCTTCAGGGTCAGAAGGACAAGTGGCAGCTGTGTGTATTTCAGGAATGACTTGTTTTGGGACTTCTACAATGAAGTCCGCAACGACTTGGGCTTTGATGGCTTTTCTTGGGACATAAGTGATGTTATGTTCACCTAGTTCCACAGCCCATTTGGCCAATCGGCCTGAAATTTCTGGTTTTTCAAGCACACTCTTGATGGGTTGGTCAGTGACCACTTGTATAGGGTGTGCTTAAAAGTACCTTCGAAGCCTTCTGGCCGTTTGAATTAAGGCCAGGGCAAGTTTTTCCAAAGGAGGATATTTGACCTCTGCCAGTTTTAGTGTTTTACTAAAGAAATAAACGGGTACCTGAACTTTGTCTCGTTCGATGGTTAGAACCGCGCTTAATGCTTCTTCAGCGACTGAGAGATAGACAGAGATCAATTCTCCCGTTTCAGGGGCTGCAATAGCTGGAAGTGAAGCTAAGTGTTGCTTCATTTGGTTGAAGGCTTCTTCGGCTTCTTTCGTCCACCTGAAATCTTTCTTATTGGTGCAACCCTTTAGTGTTTTGAAAAAGGGTAAGGATTTCTCAGCAAGCTTGGAGGTAAAACGCTTCAAGGCTGCAAGCCTTCCATTCATACTTTCCACTTCTTTTTTGCTTTGTGGGGATTTGGTTTCAAGAACATCCCTGACTTTGTTGGGGTTAGATTTTATGCTTTGTTTCACCACAATGTACCCCAAAAACTTGCCTTCTTCGAACCCGAATGAGCATTTTCCAGGGTTAAGCTTCATGTTGATCTTTCTTAAGTTTTGGAAGGTTTCTTGTATGTCTTCAAGCATTTAATGCTCGGTTTTGCTTTTGATTACCAGATCATCAACATAAGCTTCCAAGTTTCTGCTAATTTGGCTAGCAAATGCTTTGTCAACCAAACGTTGGTAGGTTGCACCGGCATTTCGTAGGCCAAAGGGCATCTTTTGATAACAGAAAATACCCTTGTCCGTGTGGAAAGCGGTTTTTCTTCGTCTTTCACTTTCATGAGAATTTGATGGTAACCCATGTAAGCGTCGAGAAATCATTTAAAGGTATGGCCGGTTAGAGAGTCAACCTTGAGGTCCATCTCGGGTAAGGGATAGCAATCCTTTGGACATGCGTTGTTTAAGTCTTTGAAGTCGATGCACATCCTCAAAGACTTGTCAGGCTTTCGAACCATGACTGGATTAGCCACCCAATATTGATACTTGACCTCACGTAGGATCCCAGCTTGTACAAGCTTTTCAACCTCTTGACATACTGCCAAGCTTCTTTCAGGAGCCAGGCTCCGTTTCTTTTGGACAACAGGCTTGACATCGGGAGGTATTTTGAGTTCATGCTCTACAATGCTTCGAGGGATGCCTGTCATGTCTTCCGGGCACCAAGCAAAGACATCATTATAGTGTATCAACAGCTTTTCAAGGTGTGAGAGGGTTTCTTTGGAGAGGCTTGTGTTTACCCGTACCTTTTGTTCAGGGTACTTGGGGTTTATGATTAAGCCTTGCTCTTTGTCTTCATTCTTTGAACTTTCCCCTTCAACCGTGTACACCTCTTGGGTGGGTTGAAGGGTTGCAATTCCCATGTCGGTGGGAAACTTCACAGTACCTTGACCAACTGAGACTGCCATGTTGAACACACATTGCCCTGGCCTTTTTATGATTACATCATAGCTGGAAGGTGTGTTGATAACCACAAAAGTGAGTGGTTTGATTTTCTTCATATTTCCTTCACTAAAACAAAAATCAACAGTTAGTTGGCCTAAAGGCTTCAAGGGTACGTCGGCGATACCTTTTATAGATGACTCGGAGGGTTGAAGCCTTGAACGCTCTTCCTTGCTCAGCCGATTGAAGAATCTTTCATACATGATCTCTGTGTCTGCCCCTGTGTCAATGTAGGCTTTGTTTGTTCTGAGTGTTCCCACGTTTTCTTCCACCGTTAGAGGGTTGGAGAGTAAGTCACCCTGAGGCGGTGGGAAGCAGATGCATTGAAGCTCCCAAGCCTCCAAGTGTTGCCGTTTGTGGGGAACACCTTGATCTATATTCACCATATTCACTTCTTTGTTTTTTCTTTCGGCCATCTTGTCTTTGACCCCTTTCACCAAATGAGCCAATTCTCCAGACTTGAAGGCTTCCTAAATTCTTCTCTTGAGTTGAAAGCAATTTTTTGTGTGGTGACCTTTTTCATCGTGGAACTCACAGAACTGGGTGGAGCTTTCGTTCTTCTTGCTCTTGGGCAAGGGTCGAGGAGGTCGGAAATTGTGTTTCACTTCTTCGGTGGCAAGGATCTCCTGAGGGGTTTTAGTTAAGGCTGTGAAGTTCACAGTCTTTTCCCTGCTTGGAGGGTTCCGACCTTCAGGCCTTCATTGATCTGAGCTCCTTGGATATTTATCATAGGGATTGTAGTTCCCTCTCTTTCGGTTGGGGCTGTTTCCTCGCCAACTAGGAGCTCTTTTTCGTTGCTCTTTGAAATCAACGGCCTCTTCGTCTCGAATATGAGCCTCAGCTCGTTCAAGAGCTTCTTCAAGGGTTTTAGGCAGACACTTGTTAAAGTCCCTTGTGAGGTGCTTGGAGGTAATAGCGTTCATGAAGCCTGCCACACTCATTTTTTCGCCAGCCCCCACATATTGTAACCCTTCTTTTTTGTACCTTTCGATGAAGTCTCGAAGGCTCTTGTCATCTTTTTGCTTTATCTGTAAAATGACGGTGGCATCCTTGACGTACCTTCTTTGTTGTGAAAAATTGGCCAAGAAGCTCTTGCTCAGATCGTCGAAGCTTCGAACGCGTTGAGTAGGAAGATCATTGAACCATATCCTGGCTGATCCAACTAACGTTTGCATGAACATCAAACAACATTCAGCATGGGACCATTTCTCGATTCTGGCTGCCCCAGTGAAGACCTGGAGATGGTCTTCGAGATCTTCTGTCCCATCATACGTTCTTATATGGGGTGACATCTTGATTTTTGTTTGAAAATCATAATCGGCGATTTGTTGAGAGAAACAAGATAGGTTACCAGGCTTGTAAGGTTTTGCCAAATCTTTATCTAGCCTTACAGCAGGATTATGACTCGTTGTTCCTTGGTGAGTACCCAGTGCTTGGTTGATGAGTTGGGTCCAAGGGAAATGTATCATCATTTGAGCCATCATCTGAGGCATGAAGTTAAAGCCTTGAAGGATTTCAGGGGTTGCTGTTGTTTGGTTTGTTCCCACGGGAGTGCTCATTGCCGCACTTCGAGCCAAGGGTAAGACCGACATGGCATGCTCCCATGTAGTGGTTGTAGGAGGAACACTTGAAGCTGGTGACTGCCATATTTGGTCGAAAGTGGTCTCGTGTCCAAGGGGTTGTGAAGTGAACAAACGGAAAGTCGTTGGGCTTGGTCTCCCATAGGTGTAGGGAGATGGGTAAAGGGTTGACAGGTTACACTTGGACCAGCTTCAAAAAGAGAAGCAGCCGGTCATGAGCTGGTTAGAGGGGAAGGTGGACGTCCGAGCGACAACGAGGGCTCCGATTCGTCATACTCCAGCCTTATTCTTATCCCCTTTTCTCTTTCGAGGCTCACGTGTTGGTTAAGAAGATGCCTTAGTTGCAAAAAATTCCGTGATACCCCTTCCAGGGTTAAGTCTACACACTCTGGGGTGTTCGTGACTCCTGCATGAGGAGAGGGAACTCCGGATCGTGAAGGGGTTGGAGTTCGAAAAGGTGAAAACTCGAGGAACAAAGGTTCCGTCGAAGTTCCTCCCGGGGTGGAAAACAGTGAGGCTGTCGCCGGAGTTTCTTGGCCGGCACTTGGTGTCAGTGTTCTTGACACTTGGTTGTCTTCACCGGGAGATCCACCTTCTGACATGATGATGGAGCTACACTACTGGTCTTTATGATAAAGTAAGCGGCGTAGCCCCACGGTGGGCGCCAACTTGTTGCTACAACAAAGATAAGACCAATGATGGTGAATGGACTGGTTAGGCTAACAGGCTTCAAGGGTTCAGGTTAACCTAACGCGGGTCGTTGTGTCCCTCTACGTTTGCAAAACGTAGAAGGAGGTTCGCTAGTTTGTTTGTTGATTGTCAATGTTCACCGAAGATCAAGAACCGTGATGTTTGGAATCGGTTCTTGAATGATGTTCTTGGTGAAGCTATGAAGTTATTGAAGTAAGAAAGAAATAAGCTAAGAGCATATTTCTCAAGGAAGAAGAGAAAATCAAGGAGAGTATGATATCTGCACAGATCATGTTGTTCTTGTTTATGGCTAAGTCCCCTTTATATAGAAGGAGTGTCCAAGCCTTTTGTCCAGTGTTCAAACTAAGTTACCTCCAGTTTGCATAGAGAGTTGACCTTTATGGGCGGGAAGCTTTGGACCGCTGGTCCATGATTAAAATAATAAGACTTTATCTGAGCATGTCCCTTGCTCAGAGGGGACAAGGATGTGAACAATGATTTGACATCGTACTGTAGCACGTGGGTACTTGTTTACATAAGTTTGGACGGGAAACGAAATTTTTAACCTTTTTGGCGTTAATGTGTTCCAGCCATTTTATTATTTCCTTGGGCTACCCCGTCGTCAGAAACCAAAAAAAGAAACAAACTACAACTTATGCATCTGCAGGACCGTACATAAAAGGCTTTTGTTATAATTAAAGGAAATTAATGTTTTGTTTGTATTTCATTTTTCTTAATTAAGTACAGGTTTAAAAACAATTAATGTATGCATAAAAACAAAAAAACAACTATGACTAATTAGTAGTCAAAAAAATGTCGCACATTCACATGTCCACTACAAGCCTTAGTGTGAGTGAGAGGTGGAACTAGCAGGGGCGGGAGCTACGTATACAGTACGGGGTCGGCCGTCCCCTGTGAACAAAAAATTATTAGTGTTAATATAGAGTTAAAATTCTGATCGACCCCTGTGAAATATTGACACCAACCCCTATAAAATTTCGAAATTCAATGAATGATGACAGAAAAATAGAAGAAAGAATGTAAAATGAACAGAAAATTTTATTCCGACAGCAGCGTTTCTTCCCCTGTTTTGCTGTGTTATCTAGATGATAGATAAAGAAGAAAGACATCTGGGTGCCCTATATATTATTTTAATAACATGGGCTTCTTAAAGGCCCAATTAAAAAGCCTACAAGATAAACTTTTTACTCTTGGAAAGCATTCAATGATGGGCTGGTCACCTTGTGGCAATGTGGCTGGCATATCTATCTTTCTTTTTCTTTTTTTCAAACTTAAAACAAATATATAAAATATCCAACCACTAGATTATTTGTCTATAATTTTGTTCTGTCTATTATAAAACCTAGTAACATAGTATAAAATCTTTTGGTTCTTTATTGCTTATATTTTGTTTATTTTACTTATCGTATTTTCTTTTTATTAGATTACATGTATTTTTATAACTTTCTTTAATAAGATATAACCCTTAAATAAATATTGACCGGTACAACTTAAAATCGATCAAGTGGTTGTATAACAACTATAAAATTATATATTTTAAATACATTTATGCAAGTAGGAATTACGGTGTGACCCCCAATCATAAAAATTTGGTTCCGCTAATGACAGTAAATAATATTTTGGTTAGATTGAAAAAATAAAAATCCGTAGAAGCCAATTTTAAATAAATTGTATTTTAACTATTGATTTCATTTGATTATGTATATTTAGCTTACGTGACCCGACCCGACCGGATTTGATCCAATCAGAACGGCTGAAGCGGATCAAAAATAGTTATATAACGATTTAACCTGACTTGAACGGCTGATACAAAACAATTTTTTTTATATATATAACTGCTGATGACGGGGGTAGCCCAAGAAAATAATAATATGGCTGGAACACATTAACGCTAAAAGGGTTAAAAGGTTAAACGCTTCATTTCCCACCCAAAGTTATGTAAAAAAGTACCCATGTGCTACAGTTGATGTCACATCATTGTTCACATCCTTGTCCCCTCTGAGCAAGGGACATGCTCAGATAAAGTAATAATATTTTAATCATGGACCAACGGTCCAAAGCTTTCCGCCCATAAAGGTCAACTCTCTAGGCAAACTGGAGGGGAACTAGATTAGTTACAATTGGACGAAAGGCTTAACTCTCTTCTCCTATATAAGAGAGACTTAGCCATAAACATAAACACAACAGATTTGGGCAGATAACACCATCTCCCTAATCTTCTCTTCTTCCTTGAGAAATATGCTCTTAGCTTATTTCTTTCTTACTTCAATAACTTCATAGCTTCACCAAGAACATCATTCTAAAACCGATTCCAAACATCATGGTTCTTGATCTTCGGTGAGCTATAACAACAAACAACTAACTAGTGAACCTCCTTCTACGTTTTGCAAACGTAGAGGGACACCACGACCTGCGTTAGGTTAACCGGAACCCTTGAAACTTGTTAGCCTAACCAGTCCATTCACTATTATTGGTCTTATCTTTCTTGTAGCAACAAGTTGGCGCCCGCCGTGGGGCTACACCGCTTACTTTATCATAAAGACCAGTAGTGTAGCTCCATCACCATGTCAGAACGTGGATCTCCCGGAGAAGTCAACCAAGTGTCAAGAACACCAAGTGTCGGTCAAGAAACTCCGGCAACAACTTCGATTTTTTCTACTCCGGGAGGAACTCGAACAGAACCTTTGTTCCTCGAGCTTTTACCTTTCCGAACTCCAACCCCTTCACGATCCGGAGTTCCTTCTCCCCATGCAGGGGTCACAAACACTCCGGAACGCGTCGACTTGACGCTGGAAGGGGTATCACAAAATTTCTTGCAACTAAGGCATCTTCTTAACCAACACGTGAGCCAAGAAAGAGAAAAGGGGATAAGAATAAGGCTAGATTATGACGAATCAGAGCCCTCACTGTCGCTTGGACGACCACCTTCCCCTCTAATCAGCTCACGCCCTGCTGCTTCTCTTTTTGAAGCTGGTCCAAGTGTAACCTATCAACCCTTTAACCCATCTCCCTACACCTATTGGAGATCAAGCCCAACGGTTTTCCCTTTGTTCACTTCACAACCCCTTGGACACGAGACCACTCTTGATCAGATATGGCAGTCACCAGCTTCAAGTGCTCCTCCCACAGCTACCACATGGGAGCAGGCCATGTCGGTCTTGCCCTTGGCTCGAAGTGCTGCGATAAGCACTCCCATGGGAACAAATCAAACATCAGCAAACCCTGAAAGCCTTCAAGGCTTTAACCTGATGCCTCATATGATGGCTCAAATGATGGCACACTTTCCTTGGACCCAAATCATCAACCAAGCGTTGGGTACTCACCAAGGAACAACAAGTCATAATCCTGTTGTAAGGCTAGATGGGGATCTGGCAAAACCTTACAAGCCCGGTAACCTATCTTGTTTCTCTCAACAAATCGCCGATTATGACTTTCAAACAAAAATCAAGATGCCACCCCATATAAGAACGTATGATGGGACTGAAGATCCCGAAGACCACCTCCAAGTTTTCACTGGGGCAGCCAGAATTGAAAAATGGTCCCATGCTGAATGTTGCTTGATATTCATGCAAACATTAGTCGGATCGGCAAGAATATGGTTCAACGACCTTCCTGCTCAAAGCGTTCGAAGCTTCGATGATCTGAGCAAAGGCTTCTTGGCCCACTTCTCACAACAAAGAAGGTACGTCAAGGACGCCACTGTCATTTTTCAGATAAAACAAAAAGATGATGAGAGCCTTCGAGACTTCATCGAAAGGTACAAGAAAGAAGGGTAACAATATGTGGGGGCTGACGAAAAAATGAGGGTGGCAGGCTTCATGAACGCCATCACCTCCAAATTCCTCACAAGGGACTTTAACAAGTGCCTACCTAAAACCCTTGAAGAGGCTCTCGAACGAGCTGAGGCTCACATCCGAGGCGAAGAGGCCGTTGATTTCAAAGAACAAATAAAACGAGCTCCTAGTTGGCAATAAGCTTCCAAGACACTAGAACGGCAAAACGCTTAAAAGGTTCCATGCCTAGTCAAAGTCTTGAAATGTATTACAAGAGATGTATAATTCTCCTTTTTGTGAACAACCTCTTGAAATGAATGATAAAGTTTTTGTCATACCTTGTCTTTACTATCCTATAATTAGGTTGAGAACCTAGCAAGAAACTCCATGGCAAGGGCCATGTAAGGGGATGAGCTCCCAGGCCACATCGCTCAATAGGTTCAAGGATTAAATGGACCTATATAAGGGGTGAGTACCTATATCAATTCGACTCCATGAGCCTTAGAAAATTTTTTCAACTAAAACTCGTCTCATAGACAGGTCTGAACAGCCTACACCAATTCGTTCCTTAAACTTCAAAAAGTTTACGAAAACAAAAAACATACACTAAGTAGTGATATAAATGATAGCCAACATGTGTTTTTTACCTAATGAAGCCTTGAAGCTAAAAGTGACTGCAGCACTAAAACTTCTTAAAGAAAGTTAGCTAAAAACACATCAAACTAACAAGACAAGCAACTAAAACACAATACTTAGAACATTGTGAGTCATAAACAAAGCCTTAAAAGGCCAACATCATCCATGACATGCCATTCAGGCTAAAACAAAGGAAATCACCGGGATTCCCATGAAAATGTTCTATGGGCAATAAAAACAACCAAAACTGAACAAAGCCTCGAAGCCTACAAGCCTTGAAGCCCTTAAGCAATAAACAAAATGTGTGTAAAAGTCAGAAGCCCTTGAGCCAACCTCTCAAACACCTCTGACTTGGGGGGCTGATGACGGGGGTAGCCCAAGGAAATAATAAAATGGCTGGAACACATTAACGCTAAAAGGGTTAAAAGGTTAAACGCTTCATTTCCCGCCCAAACTTATGTAAACAAGTACCCACGTGCTACAGTACGATGTCACATCACTGTTCACATCCTTGTCCCCTCTGAGCAAGGGACATGCTCAGATAAAGTAATAATATTTTAATCATGGACCAGCGGTCCAAAGCTTCCCGCCCATAAAGGTCAACTCTCTAGGAAAACTGGAGGGGAACTAGATTAGTTACAATTGGACGAAAGGCTTAACTCTCTTCTCCTATATAAGAGAGACTTAGCCATAAACATAAACACAATAGATTTGGGCAGATAACACCATCTCCCTAATCTTCTCTTCTTCCTTGAGAAATATGCTCTTAGCTTATTTCTTTCTTACTTCAATAACTTCATAACTTCACCAAGAACATTATTCTAAAACCGATTCCAAACATCACGATTCTTGATCTTCGGTGAGCTATAACAACAAACAACTAACTAGTGAACCTCCTTCTACGTTTTGCAAACGTAGAGGGACACCACAACCTGCGTTAGGTTAACCGGAACCCTTGAAGCTTGTTAGCCTAACCAGTTCATTCACTATCATTGGTCTTATCTTTGTTGTAGCAACAACTGCATACCGATCCAAAAAAATTCTGACCCCTGTGTGAAAATTTCCTGGATCCGCCACCGGAAACTAGTACCGCCTACATGACAATACCTTATTTTCATATTCATGACTTTTATGTTTGAGATCTTAAGCTTAAATCCTTTAACTTGCATAAAAATATTTTTGATAGCTTACTTAAAAAGATATACACATAAAGGAATCAATCATGGTTCAATCGTGTCTGGTCGGGTTATGATATACTACAAAGTCGGAAAATTCTCAAAATAATAAAAGTAAACATCAGTAAAAGCCCACAAAATAAAATTGACTTTTCAAATTGAGAAAACGAACACATAATCTTTGAGTGAAAATATCGGCCACGTAGAGAGAAAGTAGATGCACATCGACACGCTAGCGACTCAACAAGTGCATTCTCAGTGCATAAAGTACAAATTTTGGTTCAAAAAGTTTGAAAAAATCTTAGTGCGAAAAGTATAAAATTGAGCATGGAAAGTTCAAAATCTTTATGCGAAAATGTCGACGGTCCTTGATTCCTTTGAAAGTACACAGATTTTAAAATCTTTGTGCTTTCATTCACCTTAATATATATAAAAAAAAATGGAACACCGCCCCCACCCACATCAAGCAAGGGAAGATAGGTGGTGTTCGTGATGGTGATCATGGGTGTGACAGAGAAGGTCAAAATATTTAAAAAAACTAAAAAAGTTGTAAAAAAGTGAAAACAATTTTACCCTTACAGGTCACATGGACACTAATTTGAATGTAATTTTTGCAAACTAATTAACTCAACAGTTTGATTTGATCACAGTTATCAGAAAGCAGGTTCACCAGATTAACAAATACAAACACAACTAAGTTTCTGAGTTAACCAAATTCCAAAACACAAATCAAGCAGCTTTCTGTTTCTTAATCTTTGGCTTAATATCGAAATCATCATCAGATTCTTCATCACTTGATCCATCAATGTCATCCGTAATCTTTCTTTTCTTCGATTGTGAAGGCGGAGCTTTAGAATCACTTTGTTTCTTCTTTTCTGTTGAAACAATCTTTTTCTTGACTGAAACTGAAGTTTGTTTCTTAACAGTAACAACCGTCTTCATTGGTGAACCAAGTTTTTGTTGTTGAGATATCTTTCGTTTTGCGTCAAATATTTTTTGAGCCACGTCTTTGGGAAGCAACCCGGACTCCATCATCCTGTGCAAACAAGTCGTAATAGCTTAAAACAAAAGTGCAAGTACATAAATGACAACCTATGTATCTTATCTTTCTATTTAACTTCATATCCTTTAAAGATTAAAGCATATTTAAATTGAAAATTTATGCCGTTAAACATTAATATATCAAGATATAAAACATGGAACCGTTTATTTTGAAGAGACTAAAGAGTTTTCAATGAAAACACATCCAATTTCGTGAATAATTGTGATGCCTTATCTTTAATATAAACAACATGTTAAAAACCAACCAACCAACTGTCGTCATTTTGATTGTTTAATCTTTGTCTTCTTTTGTGGTTGTCTCCCTTAACTTCTTTTATATTTTGTCATATAAAAACGCATATATTTCATGCACTATTATTGAGTTGACCTATATTTTGAGGCAAAGGTGGTATTTTTCTATTTTTATATAATTTATAATTGCATATATATGTTATAAATATATATTATTGTGGTTATCAATACCTAATATATATTAGGCTTTTTCTTCAAGTTATGTTCTCTTTTATATACATCTCATTGTACATTATTGTTATACACACTTGATTAATGAAATCTCTCTCTTTCTTCATACATGTCTTTGTTATATTACTTTGCTATTAGGTCTGTTTTACAACAATATATAATTAGATACTACTATTATTTTTAGGCGTATATATTAAACTAGGTTATAACCCCGTGTACTACACGTGGCTGGGTTCCAAACATTTTGAAATTAAGAAAATATTATGATAAAATAGATAAAAGTTATATATAACAATGTATTATTTACAATTACATATTAAATCACTTAAATATTAATAATGCTTAAAAGTAAGTAGTTAATAATAACTCCATGATTGTTAAAAAAATGCGTACATTAATAATGCTTAATTTTTAGTTCATTTATAAGCATGACAAATCCTTTTTATTATAAGGGTATCAGTTAGCGTTACTCTTTAACACAAAACCAATTAAAAGTTTAGATAGCCTAACTAAAAATATATATGGATTTTAGTGCACTCTTATACTAATTTTAAAGGAAGTTGAATACAATTAACAATCTAAGAATCGTCGTGAAAAAAAGGTATTATGATGAAATCAAAATCTATAGCAGTTCAAGGATGCAGTAGCATATCAATATCATGATTCTAGTATCTATTAATTGATCTGAAAGTTATTACAAATAATTGCAAGGTTACAATCAACTATCTAAAAATCATCAGTATGAACGCCATTTGTTAACTGAAAGTTATTTCAGAGAAAATCAACTGACAATCAAATATAAATTAACGCCATTTGTTAAAAAAATGTATGAATATCAAGTAACTACTAATAAGAGATATTGCTTATACAAAAAGAATCATGAAGCACCTAAAATAGAAGTTCACATGTATTGCTTGGCATAAACAATTTAAGATTTTAGTTAAAGAACCATATTTGAATTTGTAACCTTGCTATATTCTTGTCCTTTAGATTATCAACCAATAATGTTGGGCCTGCAGTGAAAAAAGACACAAAATATGGCTAAAGTTGTTATACACGAATCTCAAAATCTTGTTAATTAGTCAAGAGTTTCAAAACCATCATACATAACAAATAGCAATCTAATAAACTTAAAAATGACTTTTATATATATATATATATATATATATATATATATATATATATATGTACGGAGCCATTTAAAACCAGAGACTCGAGACTATCAATCGAGAAGTTATAATCTGATTCGTTTTTGCTCCGGCCGTGAGCAGACTACTATTCAAGTTAACCAAAAGATGCAACATACTAACAAACTAATTAAATTCCTAATTGCTAAGAAATATTTACATGCAAAAATTATAGATACTAAAAACTAACATACTGAAAATTTTACTACATTGGCTAAATAAAGAAAACGATAAAGTCAACATAATTGTAAAAATTTATATTGATTCACATAATAATTTATTGCGTGCAATCTGCAGAAAAACAAAGAGTATGGAACAGTCAGTTTTGAACAGAGCATGTCATGACCCGAACAGGGTTTGATCCAAACCATGCATTACCAGCTCATTGTGGCCCGTTAAATCGCTCGTTTTGCCATGTATATGATAAGGCATAGCCCACAATAATACATAAGCTCAACAAATTTGCATGATTGAGTTGTAGTATGAACAACTTTTACTTGTCCTTGTAGGATCACAGTTATTTTGGTAGCATAATATGGCTATTAATTAAGTAATGGCAAACTTAACCAAAGAACCATTTTTCAGTGTAATTATCTCTAACCAGAATGATACTCCACTAATTAAAATGAAGTGGGAACTTTTTTTCATAAAAATAATTGTTGGATGGTCTTAAAGCTAGTCGAAAATCCAATTTACATAAATGGAGTAATGTCTATCACATTAACCTACAATCACAAGTAGCAGCATTTACAAAGTAAACAACAACCATAATTTAGAACACGTACTGTCTGGTTTCTCCCCATTGACGGCTTGATGTCGGAATTGGAGGAATCGTATGGTCACTAAATTATGGAATCCAAAATCAAAACCAACAAAAAGTTGCATACCGTCGTTTGTGTTGCTTTCCCGGTTCCCCGTTAACGAATTGCAGTAAAATATGTTGAGCTCAAATCAGTAACAAAATCAAGCCTGCCAGCGTCAATTTCCACGAATTGGAACACACGAAAGCTATACTTTTCACTGAGATTCATCAATTGAAAACGTTAAAGCAGGAGATGGAGGATGACAGTTATGGTGGTGGAGTTATTTTTTTATTCGAGAAAACAAAAACCTTAACTGCTCCTAAATCATGGTTAAGACATGTGTCAAAATAATGGAAAGTAAAAATAAAAGGGAGGGTTGGTGTATGGATGACAGGTGCCTAAAAAACCTTGTTTTATTATAATAGTAGATTCATCCTGCGTCGCCTTCGTCCTCAACAAAACCACAATTACCTCCGACCTCACCCTTTGCACACAGTACCACCACAATTAAACATGCTAACATTCCATGCATCAACCATCCAATGTAAAATAAACGTTGATTTTATTGATGGTTATGTTTGGTTATTTCTGTTATTAATGCATATTAACAATAACCAAACCATTCAAACCAATCATTAGTTATAACAAACTATAACAAAACCATCGGTTCCTTAGTTCGACCATTTTAATTCAGTTTTTCGGTTTTATGGTTCAATTATTCGGGTTTTTCGCCCCCCTCTCTAATACTAAGCTAACTATTTTTATTAATAAATTAATAATAATATTAATACTAATTTAAAACCATAAAACAATTGGTTTCTTCCAAGTTCCAACATTTTTGGGTTAATATAAGTGATTTCTATAAAAGGCTAATTCATCATATAAAACATAAAGTTGTAAACATAGCCATTTTGAAGGAGAGAACTGAGGGCTCTTTTGTCATTTTCATCGCCGCCGTCTTCAATCTCCAAACACTTTGCACTTTCAGACGCCATGTTTGGAATGTGTGGGGATTAGGGATGAACAATTGACGGTTTGGGGGAAATTGGATATTTGCATTGTACATAAGACTGTGCGTATAGTACTGGCCCTATAGTATGATCTTGAAATATCCGGTGTGGATAATAAGACGGGTATTCGTGTATGGGGCCAGACAGATTGTGAAATTAGTTTCTATATGCTTTATGGGTATGGGACGAGTATCATATTAGATAATATCAGGTTAGATTATCCAAAACATGTATACCCATTTACGAAAATTATGCATGTAAAGATTTTATTTTATATTTATTTTATTTTAAATTTGAACTAATTTAATGATTTTTAGTATTTATATCTCCAACTTGATCACCGACTAGATTTGGGTAATCACCGAGTAGCACTGAGTTCGAGTTGGAGACAATTGCCTCGAAAGAGTGCCAAGTACCGAGCAATCACCTAGTACTTGGCCAAGTTGATTTGAGTTATCCATCTCCAATGCTACATTTATTATTGTTAATTAATAATAAAAACAGCAACCATAAAATATTTAGTTTATTCCAACATTTTTGGCTTAACAAAACTAATTGCTATAAAAGGTCATATTATCATACAAACCAAGAACTTTCAAACATTTTAGATTTTTAACAATGTTAATAACATGTTAACAAAACTAATGGCAAAAGCTTAACAAATAACAACCCTTTTGTCTTTGTCTTTGGCATTGGCATTGGCTTTGGATAAAACAAAACCATTTATGCCACCCTTCATAGATTCGTGGAGAAACACATAATGAAGCAGCCGGTCCAGGCGTTGCAGGCAATCCAGGCGTGGCTTCGTCGCCAACCGCCCAAGATCAAGGTCTTCCTCGCCTCTGTTTCCGCCTTTGCAGCTCTCGTTGTTATTAGTCTATTTGTTTATGATCATGATAACCTATTTATTGCTGCTGAGGTCGTCCATGCTCTTGGCATTTCTGTTCTTATTTTTAAACTCACCACCGAGAAAACATGTGCCGGTACGTTCATTGTTATTGTTATTGTTACTATTTGTAATCATTTTCTCATTGTTTTGTTAAATTTTGAGTACCCCCGTTTTATTCAAAATAATAAAAGAAAAAAATATTAAAAACTAAGTATTTAAAAATGGTCGGTGGACAATAAAATAAATGGTTGGGTCCGTCGGGCTGGTAATGCAAATTAGGGAATTCTTTTGAAGATGGACATTCTCTTAATATACGAGTCAAATGCATATTTGTGAATATTCCATTTTATTAACCCGTGAATGTGTGTTAGTGTAGCCCTCTAACTTGAATCCATTACTCTTTAGATTGTTGAACCATTCACAGCACATTATGTATTCGCGCTAGGTGTTGCGCGATTTTTAAGCTGTGCACATTGGATTCTACAGGTAGATGTTTATATACATTTATGATTATTTGATATGAGGATGGTTCAAGAGAGAAATAGTATTATTACAAAAAATGTAAGAAACAAATATGGACCACTGGTTTTTATTAAGTATTTAATGCTTAAAGCTAAATTAAGAAAATATTAATTATTCTCTTTCTTCAATTAATATAACTAATAAATCATAATACTTGTCTATTTAATTAATATAACTAATTAAATTATTATAATTTGAAAATATTAAAAACTCATTTATTTTTAGAAAAATTGGTTTTAAATAATCTAAACTATGACCTATTGGTAAATATCCATCCCAACTTTACACTTGCCTGCTGGCAGTACCAACTACTTGTGCTTTTTTTTTTAACGTGCCGCGACTAACGGATGTTAACTCCGTTAGTCTTTGTCTGACGTGGCCATCCCAGTTGGCAAAAACTTGATTACGTGGAACGTGACGTGGCGGCTGACTGTGTATTATTATTATTATTATTATACTCCCCCATCTCCAACCACCACCACCCCTCGTTTCCCGGCGAGCCACCACCACCACCCCTCGCCGGAACACACGACCACCACCATGTCTATCCCATGCATCCAACACCGGAACCCATTACATGTAAACTTAACAAACACAAACTCACAACCACCATAATCGCCGGTTCAGTTAGTTACATTTCCGGCCACCACCACCGCCATGAAATCCGGCAACAAAATCAGCCAAATCGTCCGTCTCAAACAAGTCGTCAACCGCTGGCGCCGCCGCGTCCCATCCAGCGGCTCACTCGCCGTCTACGTCGGCTCCGACCACCGCCGGTCTTCGTCTCCTTACTCAACAAAGCCGAAGAAGAGTTCGGATTCCAGTCCTCCGGCGGCCTTGTGCTCCCGTGCGACGTCGTTTTGTTCGAGAAGCTGGTCAACGTGTTGACCGCCGATGAACGGAGATTTACGCCGTTGTTGAGGAGAGCTAGGATTTGGATGAGTTCACGGCGATGTTTTCGGATTCCGGCGTGGAGTGTAGGCATGAGACGGTTGGTGATTGCCGGAGCTTTACGTCGTTGTTGAGGAGAGCTAGGGTTTGAATTGGAAGGTCAACGTTAGGGTTTTGACTTTTTGAAATTGTGATATATGTAGAAGAAGAATCATCCATGAACCTGAGTTTTTTTAATTGGAAAGGTTTGAATGAGATGAAGTTTATTATTATTATTATTATTATTATTATTATTATGACAGGTTGCCACGCAAGCTGCCATGTAATCAGTTTCTTGACAACTAGGCATGCCACGTCAGACAAAGACTAACGGAGTTAACATTCGTTAGTCGCGTCCCGTTAAAAACAAATGCACAAGTAGTTGGTACTGCCAGCATGCAAGTGTAAAGTTGGGATGGATATTACCAATAGGCCATAGTTTAGATTATTTAAAACCAATTTTCCTTATTTTTATAACTTACTTTTTGTTTCTTGAATTTTTATTCTACACAAGTATAATTTATTCATACATTAAAATTTCTTTTTATCCAAAACTAATTTTTTCCAACTCAATATATTAATATCCATCAAAACATACTTACATTTTAATGAATAATACCAAAAAACTATTTTACATGTGTTTGCATTAGATATCAACAAAAACAACCTACACAAAAACGTATAATCTACACTTGCTCTAAGAATAAGACAACATATAACTTACACACGAAAAACATTTAACCTACACACAAAATTTATCATCAATAAAATACACATGCACACAAAACATATAACCTACACACAAAAAACATATAACCTACACACGAAAATTTTATCTTACACAAATATAATTTATTCATACATTAATTTCCTTTTATTCAAAACCAATTTCTTTAAACTCAACATATCAATATCCATCGACACGTAGTTACATTGTGATGAATATTACAAAAAACTATCTTACACATGTTTGCATTAAAAGTCAATAAAAAATATACTACCTACACAAAAATATATAACTTACACTTGTTCTAAGAATAAAAAACATATAACCTACATACCAAAAATATATAACCTACGCATGTGTAGGATATGTGTATCTTTGTGTAGTTTATATAATTGTTGATGTCGAATTACACATGTAAGTTGTATTCTTTTTGTATGTTGTACGTTTTTATCATTCAAAACAAGTGTAGGTTATATAACTTCGTGTAGAATGTATATTTATTGTTTACATTTAATGGACATATTTGTATGATACTTTTTTATTATTATTATTTATGACAATAATTTTTATAGGCATACCAATTGGAAAAAAATGTATATTATGTTTTGATATTTAGTGTTAAAAAACATGCTAATAAATTGAGTGAATTTTTTTTTTAATATAAAGAATAGTATTATATGAATAAATTGTATTTATGTTGAATAAAATGAAGAATGTGTAAATAAAAAATAAAACTAAAGTAGTGTTTTTATCTTTTTAATTATTTTAGTTAAATTAGTTAGATATATTAATTAGAGAGAGATTTATTATGTTTATATTAGTTGTATTAATTGGAGAGAGAGTGTGTATTTATTGTTGCATTTACATTTTTTTATTTATTTTTAAATATTTAAAACCTAAAATAAAACTAGTGGCTCATATTCATTTCTTTCATTTTTTGCAATAATTTGATTTCTTTCTTAAACTTAAACCTATTTTATATATTATAAATACTTTATATATTGAACCATTTAATACAGGTTTGGGATACTAGAGGACGATTGTTGACGGCTTTAGGTTATGGAATGTGGCCTTCATTTGTTCTACTTTCTGAAGTTGTGCAAACATTTATACTTGCTGACTTCTGTTACTATTATGTTCAAAGGTTTGATTTATAATTCATGTTTTCCTTGTTAATAATCTTTATATTATTAAAAATAAACAAGATGTCTATTTTGTTAGTTAAATAAACAAAATTAAATGTCCTTTCAAAATCCAGTGGACCCGCCTAATTAATAATCATCACCTAACGGGATTTTCTATCGACAAGATTCTATCACGCATTAAAAAAATCTCGACGGAATATGAGATAATTCCAATTGAAAGACGAAAAAATTTTGTCATAAGACTAAGAATCTTGTCGAACGCCAAAATAAATCTCATCGGGCGCTTAAAATATCTAGTCGGGTGATGGTTATTAAGTAGTTGGGTCAACTGGATTTAAGGTTTGAAAAAACCTTGTCCAAAACTCAAAATAGACAAAATGTTTATTTTGACCAGTCAAATAGACATTTTGGTCATTTATGCTATAAGTTTATTAACGCTTATGCTGAATAATATTATGTTAATCGCAGTGTTATGGGTGGACGGCTAGTTCTTCGTCTGCCTTCAGGAGTAGTATGACACTATTATTGTAAAGAAACAAGACTTCATTCATCCAAGATTTAATTTTAACCAAACCCTGAGTCCTTGCTAGCTTTTTATTTTTGGGAAATTTTGGTTTTCTATTCATTACCTGTACAGTTTTATTGTATTATATGTTATTATATTATTGAAGAAACGTGGATCTACTCACTGGTAGCAGATCTACTTTCCTCGGGTTTTGATTGTACTATTTCACCGATGGCTCTTCTGGATCCGTGTTCTTCCACCTACAAAATGAACAGCGCCGTTAACTTACCCCTCAGAAAGGGACAGAGGGGTCCTCTTTGGGGTAACCCTCCGGCGTGAGAATAAGTATATGGTGGAGAAGATAATAATGTGTGAGTAAGTGAATCTCAAGAGTATTGCTTAATAGCTGAATACCCTCTGATTGTGAGACTGTGTGTTTGTATGTAACTGACTGTGAGTTAATGTAATTCAATATGATTGAATGTGATATCACTGCCTGTAACTGTCAATGATTGAGTATGAATATGTCATCAAAGTGGAGTTGATGCTGTATTTATAATGCTAGGGTTTCCACTGATTGGGCTCAACCTCGTTGGCCTCCTCCAATCGCACTGCGCCACGTGTCCTCTGGGACACCTGGCGCTTTCTCGTTGGTTGTAATCACGTGGTAACACATGTGTCATGCTGAGTTGTCGACCTTTCATTTGGCAGCTGTCAACATCAGCATATTCTTACTCCTTAAAAAGATGCCTTCTGGAAGGTTGTCTGACGTGCACAATCAAGGTTGCCCTAATCCTGATTTGGATAAGGACGAGGTTGATTATGTGCACGTGTGATATGCGCCCATCCTGAGGATGCGCGAGGTCTTCTCTTTATTCTCACGCGCAGATATTTCATGCACAGATGTGATATGCACGAGCATGTGATATGCGCCGCGCGCTGATGCGCTGCGCGCATATTTGATGCGCGAGCATATGTGTGCCTGGGCAGATGTGATATGCACGAGCATGTGATATGCGCCGCGCGCATATGTGATGCGCGAGCATATGTGTGCCTGGGCAGATGTGATATGCACGAGCATGTGACATGCGCCGCGCGCTGATGCGCCGCGCGCATATGTGATGCGCGAGCATATGTGTGCCTGGGCATATGATGCCTGAGCATGTTTTGTATGCGCCATGCGCATAGGTTTTGGCTTTGTGCCTTCATAATGTCTTTATCTTGTGGGTTGACCCGCCTTGCTCGGTGTTGAGGCGAGTACATACCTCTTCAAGCCCCCCCAGTCTAATGTGTGTCTTATCTCGCGCGAGCGCGGTAAGATAGATATTAGACTTACTGATTTTGGTCTTTTAATGGGGTTTTGTCGTTTTCCTGGTTTTTTCCATGGTTGCGCGAAGTTCTATCCATTTGGTTGAAACGAAGGGTCCAAACACGTGGTTGGTTGGTGGTGACGTGCGCCGTAAACGTGTCAGACGTTTCGTGTGCTCGAGGTGCTACAGTTGCCTTTCATGTCCCCTCGCACAGCTGTCTGGAACACGTGTCGCGCTCGCATTGGTTTGCACCTGCGAGTGGGGGCGCGTTTCTGCTCCGTGGCAGGTCGGTTACATTTTTATGTCCCCTCAACAGTGTTAGGGACACGTGCCGCGCCCTCGTTGGCTTGCACCTGCGAGTGGGGGCGCGTGAAATCCGATCAGTTGCCACATTTCTCTCTCCTGGGCCTATAAAAGCAGGCCCTTAGGAAATTTTTTATCTTCATCTTCATTGTTGCTAATTTTCGAGTTTCTGCCTTTCATATTCTGAATTGAGTGTTTTCATCGTTTCAAAACTTCTATTATTTGCTGCTGCAGTTGTATGTCTGATAGTTCAGACTCGTCTAGCCCCTCAATCACCTCTATTGCCTCTCGAAGACGCCGTGTGAAATCTGTGGTGATGTCGACATTGAAGCAAAAGGGGAAGGGGAAGAGGGTTGTTGAGACCACATCGGAGGAAGTAGGGAGGACCAAGGCCACCAAAAGGTGGAATGAAATCCCCTGCAAATTGAGGCAGGCCGATCTCGACAGCCTCATCGCCTCTCAGGGTTTTCCCACCCTGTTTGGCTGCATGTTTCCTGGGGCCGGGCAAACGGCGGCGGACCCGCCTGCCGGCTATATTTCATTGTACACCCATTTTTTCACCCACTGCAACCTTCGTCTTCCGATGACAAGGTTTGTAGGCGCGGTGTTACGTTTTTTCGGGATTCATATATCCCAAGTCCATCCGTTTGGACTTGTGCGCATGACTCATTTCGAGTTCATGTGCAAATCACAGCGCGAGGAGCCCACCCCTCGGCGCTTTCAATTTTTTTACAAGCCCAAGATCCAAGATTCTTGGATCTCCTTTATTCCTCGCAGTCAGAAGGTTAAGTGCAGCACCGTGTCATTCAAGAGCCTTCATGACTGGTCTGAGAGGTTCTTCTACATCAGGGCTGGTGTAATCCCCATCCGCATGACGATGCGCGCGATCGATTCTGGGCCCGCGGATGCGGATGTTATTAAGAACCCAACCGGCGCCTGGGTTAAGAAACTGACCGCCGAACCATCCCCCGCCAAGAAAATTCGCGAGGAGGCGCTGGTGGGAGTCGGCATGAGTAGGTTGTGGGCCGACAGCGCGCTCGAGCCCGTTATCCAAGTCGACGGGTTGTGTAAGTTTATTTCATTGCTTTATTTCTTTTTCTGCGCGAATATAATTCTTTTGCTGATATCACTTGACTTGTTTTTGCGCAGTCACCAAGGATTATATCCACGCCGCCTATGATGATCAAGTGGAGGGTGGCCCCGTCGCGCTTGGCGCTGGGGAGGTTGGTTTCCCAGATCGCTTCGATGACATGTTCATCCCAGTGGATCTGGAATTTGACTTTGATAGCGATGCGCCTGGTAAGCCTTCGCACTTATGCTTATTCCTTTAGAATACCAAAGTTTATTAACAGTTCTGTTTCTTGTATTTGCATATGCGCTCGAAAACTATGAGCTGGAGCTCGCGGAAGAGGAGGAGGAGGAAGAGGAGGCGCCCCTACTAAAACGCAAAGCTAAGGGGAAATCTGGCGCAGGGGCCAGTAAGAAACAGAAGAAAGATGACACCCCTGTCGCTCATCCCCATGCTCAAACGAAGGGACCTAAGGAAACCCAAGTGTTTACCACCAAGGTTTCTTTAGCTTCCCTGCCTGTGAAAGTGGGCAGACCTCCTGTCCACTTGAGGTATGGTGGCGTCGCCTCCTCCGTTCGCGCGGCTGAAGAGAGAAGCAGTGCCGCGCCTGCGACAGGTATACTTTGCTTATCTTCATCTGATTGAATTATTATTAAACTTTTGCTCCTTTGAATGTTTGCAGGACCGGCGACTGTCGCAGATAAGCCGCAGGCGCCACAAGGTGCTGAGGCTGCGCCGGGGGCTGCTTCGGAGTCCCCTGTTCTACCCTCTGAAAAGGGTAGAATGAACTTTATGGTGATGTTCGCCGCGCGAACAGAATTGCGCCAAGGTATGTTTTGCACATTTGTCTTCTGAATTTTTTCTTTTGGATTCAGTCATAAACCATTTTTCCTTGTTGATTTGTTCATAGGAGTTGTAGCTGGCGCACAAGTTGCTGGTGACACTCCTGGCGCCGTTGCCGGCGCCGCTGGTTCTGCTCCTGCTCCTGCTAGTGCTGAGTCTCCCCTTATTGGGATTACCAAGGAGCAGGAAACCGTATTGCGCGCCGAACTGGCGGCGTCGAGACCTCCCTCGCCTCCTCCTACACGCAGCCCTCCCCGCGAGACTGGTTTGGAGCCCTCCAGGTCGCAGGAGAAGAGGCCTATTGAAGAAGATGAGGAGGATGAGGGGGTTCAAGCTGAAGACTCCTTGGGAGACCGCGCCAGCCCTGCGATGCCACAAGAGTTCGCAGCGCAGACTTCTGGTGGGGCTGGCGCTGACTTTTCTGCTTCATCCCCGCAGGTATGTTTTAATTTGTTGCTCCGCTGCGCGTACCTCCATATAAGTATGTTTTATGACTTAGAGCATTTCTTGTGTTTTGCAGGAAGGTGACCACGTTTACCGCCCGAGATGGAATATTAATGAAAACAGTTCCTTCCAATCCATGGGCGTGTGCGAGGACTTCTGGGCTCATGCCGTGCCTCCTACTGAAAGGAGGTATCAGGAGGAGCGCACCCGCGCGGACTTGCTGAATGACCATATTTTCGCTGGGTCGGCTTTCTTTGCTGCCTCCCAGGAGCTTCGTCGTGATTATATTAAAGTACGCGATGCTCTTGTGGAAGCCCAGCGAGAGGCTAAAGTGGCCGCCTGGAACCTTTCTGATGCTCGCGCACGAGTTGAGAAACTCCAGGCGGAGCTCAGCGAAAACCGAGCAAGTGCCAACACCGCCTTTATTAAGCGCGGGCATGAGCTCCAAGCTGCGCGGGAGAAGCAGCAGGTGGCGGAGGCCGAAGTTGCCAAGTACGCGCGGAGAGTGCGTGTCTTGGAACAGCAGGCTGAGGCGCGTGACCAAGCTATTGTCCAGAGTATCACTGAGAAATCATCACTGGAGAGCGAGGTTGCGCGCCTGAAGAAGGAGTTGGCGGCCGCGCAGGCCGATAGAGATGAGGCCTTGGCGACGGCAGCGTCCAGCCAGGAAGCACTTGATGCTGCGCAGGCAGAGAAAGAAAAAATTTTGGCGGCAGCAGCGTCTGATAAAGAGGAGCTTAAAAAGACCAAGGAAACTGTTGAGTTATTAAACTCCCAGGTTCCTGCCCTCGAGACGTCTGTTGCTGGCCTCGCGCAGGATCGCCAATGGCTGGTGTCACAGGGCATGACTCGTTGCGCTTTGGCGATGAAATATTCCGCCGAGTTTCAGGCCCTTGTGATGGACTGCAATGCTGCCGCGCGCTTGGTGGGTCGAGCTGAAGGGTTTACGGATGGGTATGAATATGGCATATTGAAGAAGAACCCATCCGAGTACCCTTACAAGAGCGACGCGGCCTGCGCGGACATGGCCGCGGTGGGGGAGAAGTATATGAATACTCCCATCCCCATCCTTATGCAGGTACCTTGACCTTAATGAGTTTTACTTGATTAATTTTCCAAGTGTTTTGTACTCAATATTTTTCTAATGATTTGCAGATAGCTGCGCTTGCTGACCAGCCCGATCTCGGCGCGCTAAAGAAGTTGCTCGATGAATGCGAGAGGGCTGGTAGCGATGATGGTGGCGCGGGGGATGTTGCCCCTGCCAGCGGCTCTAGCGCTGCGAAAGAACCTGCTCCTGACACCGTCGTGATAGAAGACTCCAATGAGGAGGAAGAACTTGACTATTGTCAGTTCGGAGATGAGGAGCGGGCCGCGCCAGATGCTGAGGGAGATGATGAGGGTGATGAAGCGGCTGACGTCGACGTGGAGACTTGAGAAGCCCTTCATCAAATTTTATATTTTTTTTTATACTTATAATTTGTAACTCGTCATACTTGTAAATTTCAATGCTATGGAATGAAACTTGTTTTCTCTTTTTCTCATCTTGCGCATTTCCATTCATCTCTTCATGTTTGCTTGTATAGATATAAGATATGCTTTCACGTTAAAATAAGAACAAGGTTGTAAGGAAATTATTCACTTAACCTTTGTTCTATTTTGTAAGTGGTTTCGCAGTATCTTGTTTATGCTGACATGCGCGCTAACTTTTCACAATTCCTTTTTTGCGCGTCGTTGTCGCGTGATTTTTATATGGAAGTATGAGTTTTAGCCATTACATGTCAGCATGTGTTACTCAGATATCCACTATGATTCCGCGCGCGACCTCGACCTGAGACCTTAACAACTATGATATGGCATGTACTTTGCCTTAGTTGTGTTTAAGGATTTTTATGATCAGGCTGCGCGGGATGTAAGATGGATGTTTGTGAGTGTTTTGAGCTAAGGCTCTTTGTTTTGGGCTAAGGCCCTGACGTTTTTAGAGTTAAGACTCATTAACGTGTTTGAGCTAAGGCTCGTAGGTTTGGGCTAAGGCCCTGACGTTTTAGAGTTAAGACTCGTTAACGCGTTTGAGCTAAGGCTCGCGCATGTATGTTTTACTTCGTTTTATTTTGTTTTGAAGTCAATATAGTGTTGTCATATTGCTCCAAATTAATAAAGGAAGTGTGAAACATGTATGCAAAGTTAATAGAACAAATATTGAAAGATAGCGCGAATCATCATTCATGATGGCTTAAAAGCCTTGATTACATATTTGAACTTTTACATGAAGCATTTTCTAAGTTGTGCCGCTTTCCACGCGCGCGGTATCTTTTTTCCATTCAAATCTTTTAAAGTGTACGCGCCTTTCCCAAAATCTTCTGAAATTTGATAAGGTCCCTCCCAATTGGGGGATATTTTTCCTGGGGGTATCGCGCGGCTAGCTTCATTGTTTCGAAGGACAAAATCATTTTTCTTGAAGTGGCATTCTTTAACGCGCTAATTATAATATTTTTCCAGCTTTTTCTTGTATTTGGCTTCATTGATGATAGCCGCTTCTCTGCGTCCTTCAAGCAAGTTGAGGTCCAATCTTCTTTCGCGCTCGTTATCAGTCTTGCTCATCATGAGTACCCTATGGGATGGGCATCCAATTTCTGCTGGGATCATAGCCTCTGTCCCATAGGTTAGGCTGAACGGGGATTCGCCATTGCTAGTTTTGCTTAATGTCATGTGCGCCCACAGGACATTAGGTAACTCTTCGACCCAAGAATGGGATTCTCCTTCCAACCTTTTCTTCAGCCCATTTAACAAACTTTGATTCGCGCGCTCCACTTGGCCATTCCCTTGAGGGTGGTAGACAGAAGTGAAGATTTGGTTGATGTGCAATTCTTTGAGCCAGCTGGATATCTTCCTGTCAGTGAATTGTTTGCCATTGTCGCTCACAATTTCCATAGGAAGGCCAAAACGGCAAATGATGTGGCTCCAGATAAATTGCATCATCGCCTCAGCTGTGATTTTTGCTAGTGGCTTGGCCTCAACCCATTTCGTGAAATAGTCTATCGCCACTACCAAAAATTTCACTCGCCCTTGCGCTTGCGGTAGGGGCCCCACAATATCAATGGCCCATTTGTGGAAAGGCCATGCGGAGGTCACTGGAATCAAGTTGTTCTTTGGCCGCATGGTGTTTGGCGCGTGGCTCTGACATGCCTTGTATTTTTGGATTTCTTTTAGCGCATCCAAGTACATGCCTGGCCAATAGTAGCCTGCGCTCATTGCCTTGGCAACCACCATGCGTGGGCCAGCGTGTATTCCGCAGATTCCTTCGTGAATCTCCCTAATCACATAGCTTGCTTCTTCAGCATCCAGGCATTTCATGAGCGGTCCAAGATAAGAGCGTCGATATAATGTACCCTCAAGTAGTTCATAGTTCTGCGCCTTGTGTCTTATCTTCCTCGCCTGTGCGCGATCGTCCGGTAACTTCCCCTCCTTCAGGAATTCCATTATTGGAGTTATCCAGGATGAAGGGGTTGTTTGAATTACAAGGACAGATTGCGTTTGCACTGACGGGTTGCTCATCACTTCCACCCTGACATCTTTGCCAAAGTGATCAAAATTAGTTGATGCCATCTTACTCAACGCGTCAGCGGACTTGTTTTCGCTGCGCGAGATGTGTATGATTTTGAAGAAGTCAAACTGCTCAACGAGCTTTTATGCCTGCTCTAGATATAGAGGCATTGTGTTCTCCTTGGCGTCATAAAGGCCGTTGACTTGAGCAGCTACCAAGTAAGAATCAACATGGGCCTCTAGCCTTTTAACTCCAAACTTGCGCGCAATGCGCAGACCAGCCAGCAGGGCTTCATACTCAGCCTCATTGTTGGTACTCTTGAAGTCCAACCTAATAGCATAAGTATATTCATGATTATCAGGGTCCACCAGTTTGAGGCCTGCGCCGGACCCTTCGTTGTTGGAGGCTCCATCAGTGAATAGCCTCCAAACATCTTCTTCATCATTTGCTCGCGGAGGGTCTACCTCGCGCTGAGCTTCTTCAATCTTTCCCTCTGGGATTTCCGTGATGAAATCCGCTAAAACTTGACCCTTTATTGCTGGACGGGGCTTATAGGTGATTGTGTGTTCACCTAATTCCAGCGCCCACTTTGTCAGCCTTCCGGAGAGCGCGGGGCGTCGCAAGACTTGCTGGATGTTGTAACCAGTCAGAACTTCAATAGGATGACCATTGAAGTATCTATGAAGCTTGCGCGACGCGTGTGTTAGTGACAAAACTAACTTTTCCATGATGGAATAGCGCGTCTCAGGGTCTGTCAGCACCCGACTCACATAGTATATTGGCGTTTGGATCCCCTTGCGATCCACCAATAGTACTGCGCCGATGGCGCGGTCTCCAGCTGACAAGTACAATGTAAGGGCTTCGCCAGGAAGTGGAGCTGTGAGCGCGGGCAGCTTTATGAGACATTCTTTTATCTCAGTGAAAGCTTGCTCAGCCTCAGGTGTCCACTTGAATTGGCTCTTCTTCAAGCAGTTCCTCAAAGTGTTGACGAATGGAGTAGATTTGCTGGCGTGGTTCGCTAGGAACCTGTTGATTGACACCAGTCTACCATTCAGCTTCTGAACCTCTTTCATGGTAGATGGTGAAGGCATGTCAAGGATGGCTTCCACCTTTTCAGGGTTCACCTTGAAACCATCCTTAGTGACCATTACACCAAGAAATTTCCCCTCTTCCGCGCCGAAAGTACATTTGCTCGGGTTGAGCTTCATGTTAACTTCCGTTAGGCGCTGAAGAGTTTCCTCGATGTCTTTGAGCATTTGTCTCTCCTCCCTGCTCTTGATCACCAAATCATCAACATAGACTTCTAGATTTCTTCCGATTTGTTCACTGAAAACCGAATCCATAAGTCTCTGATAGGTGGCGCCCGCATTTTTTAGACCAAAGGGCATTTTTGTGTAACAAAAAACACCCTTGTCGGTCCTGAAGGCCGTCTTGTCTTCGTCTTGTGGTGCCATTTGAATCTGGTGATAGCCTTTGTAGGCATCCAGGAAACATTTGAGCTTGAATGGCGCCACGGAGTCCACCTTTGCGTCGATGTTTGGGAGGGGGTAACAGTCTTTCGGACATGCTTTGTTGAGGTCCTTGAAGTCAATACACATCCTCCATGACCCGTTGCTTTTCTTTAACATCACAGGATTGGCTACCCACGTCTGGTATCGGATCGGGCGGATGATGTTTGCGCGCAACAGGTCCTCCACTTGCTCATTCATGGCCTTCGCCTTTTCATCCCCCATGATTCTCTTTTTCTGAGCAATTGGCTCCACCGACTTGAACGTGTTAAGAGAATGTTGCGCCAAGTCTCGCGGGACCCCCGTCATATCGGAGTGTTGCCACGCGAAAACCGACGTGTATTTTGTGAGCAACCTTTTCATTCTCAATCTCGTTTCGTCTGAAATGGTAGCGCCAATTGTGACCGTTTGCTCTGGGAATTTTGGATTTAAAATCCACTTCTCTGGCGCATTGTCCGCCATTGGAAGTTTCAATCTCCCTTCCCGCGGCGTACTTGTCACTGCGCACAAATGATCGCGGTAAACAAATGTTACGCCTGTTGGTGTAGGGAACCCCAATGCGCCGTGCGCTGGCGACGGTACAGCATTAAATTGGGCAATCGTTCCCCTACCCAGGATCATATTGTGGCATGACGTGGTGGGCAAGACCAAGAAGTTGACAACTTCGGCTCGCTTGTGCTCATCATCCCCCATAGTTAGTTCAAACTGAATCTGGCCTAGGGGATGGATGATTTCATTTGAAACACCACAGATTGGTGCGTTCACAATTTCGAGCCGCGCTTGGTCTGCCGGGTCTAACTTTCTGAAACATTGCTCATACATAATGTCAGATTCGCTTCCAGTGTCCACCAGGACCTTTGACACTTCGTAATGAGCAATGTGTGTGGTGATGACGAGAGGACTACTTATTGAAGGGCCTCCCCTGATTCTTGGGAAGATGACTTGCTGCTCGCGCCAATCTCCGTGGATTTGCGCGCTTCTCTTTTTTGACGTCTGCCCTTGTCGTCCCCCCTCAGCCACACAGATTCTTTTGTATTTCTTGCTGGCAGAGGCTCCTTCCGGTTGCTCATCTTCTATTCTTTGGTTTTTCACCAAGTGAGCCAGCCTGCCTGATTTTACATTCTTCTCGATCGCATCTTTTAAATGATGGCATGCGTCGGTGTTGTGGCCCGGGGACCTGTGAAATTCACAATATTTGCCACTGTTTTGCGGTCCCTTGTAGTGTAGTTGCTTGGGGGGCTTGAATTGAACATTCTCAGTACTTAACACCTGTGAAGGTGTTTTAGTGAGGGGTGTCCATATTCTTGGCAGAGGTCTGCTAGGATCTCTGCCGCCCTCCCTCTTGTCACCCTCCCCGCGATTACGAGCATCTTTTTGGGGCTGGGGTGAGCTTGGTTGCGCTTGCTTTTCTGCGGAAGAAAAACTTGTTGGCTGCAACCTGGACCATACTGAGTTCTGTTTGGCCCTCTTCTCTTTGCTGCGCGGTGATTCAGCCTGATGCGCTCTTTCTCTTGCCCTATCTTGGGCAATCTGTTTTTCATTTCTCGCGAAAACTCGCGATGCCTCCATTAACTTGGCCCACGTGGTGGGCATGCCATCTTTGCTTACGAGAGCTCGTCGTAATTGATCACTGCGCGCGCCTTGTATAAAGGCCACGCGCAGGAGTTGCTCGGTTATACCTCCGATTGCCAGAGACTCCTGATTGAACCGAGTGATGTAATCTTCAATCGTTTCATCATTCCTGCGTACGCAGTGCATGATGTCATCAGGATCGCGCGTGTGCCTGCGCTGCTGTACGAAGTGGGCTTGGAACTTTTATAATAGTTCCTCGAACCCATCAATTTGCCCAGTCGGCAAGCTCTCGAACCATACTCGCGCCGCGCCCGTTAGGCAGCGAGCAAACATATGACACCATGTTGGCATCGTCCAGCTCTCCAGGTTTCCCGTGTTGTAAAAACCTTGCAAGAAATCGTCTGGATCTGTCGTGCCGTCATACTTACCCAAACCACTTGGCATCTTGGTCTTGTGCTGGATGGGAGCCTGCGCGATGCGCGCAGTGAACTTTGAGTGTTTTACCAAGATGGCTGGTCTGTAGGGTGTGGTTACGTCCACTTGCCCTCTGACTGGTGGGCTGTACGGCATGTGCAGATCCAGATCGGCTCTGGCTCCAGGCGCCATGTTCACAGGCGCGCGGAGCTGTGAGCCTCCTGCATGAGTATCCCGCGTCTTCCTCATGCTATGCACTTCTTCATCACTGAACTCAGTGTGTGCAGTGTGAATAGAATGTCCTTCTTCCGGCGCGCGCGGCCTTTTTGTAGTCTGCTTATCAAACGCTTGCCTTTGTGTTTGGTCGGCTAGCTTCTTCTGTTTGACCATTTCATTGTACTTTTCCATCAGACGCCGCTGCTCGTTTATGAGCCATTCATTCGGATCATTTGTTTCTTCTTCTGGACCCATTGGTCCTTTCAGTTTCGCGCCGGCCATATTTTGTAACATGAGATCGTCTGGAGGAGTTTCAGTCTGGCCGTGAGGGGTTGTGACGAAGGGACGGTTGCTGGTGGTACGCGTAGAATCACGCGGAACCCTCAGAACCTGCTGTCCGTCGTTAACACCCTCACGTTCAATATCCTCCAGAGCTTGATCAACGTTACGAACGCCAGAAACCATGGTGATTGATTTTTTTTTATGTAGATCTGATGAGATCTGATTGCCGATGTAATAGTGGATGGCGCCAATGAAGAAACGTGGATCTACTCACTGGTAGCAGATCTACTTTCCTCGGGTTTTGATTGTACTATTTCACCGATGGCTCTTCTGGATCCGTGTTCTTCCACCTACAAAATGAACAGCACCGTTAACTTACCCCTCAGAAAGGGACAGAGGGGTCCTCTTTGGGGTAACCCTCCGGCGTGAGAATAAGTATATGGTGGAGAAGATAATAATGTGTGAGTAAGTGAATCTCAAGAGTATTGCTTAATAGCTGAATACCCTCTGATTGTGAGACTGTGTGTTTGTATGTAACTGACTGTGAGTGAATGTAATTCAATATGATTGAATGTGATATCACTGCCTGTAACTGTCAATGATTGAGTATGAATATGTCATCAAAGTGGAGTTGATGCTGTATTTATAATGCTAGGGTTTCCACTGATTGGGCTCAACCTCGTTGGCCTCCTCCAATCGCACTGCGCCACGTGTCCTCTGGGACACCTGGCGCTTTCTCGTTGGTTGTAATCACGTGGTAACACATGTGTCATGCTGAGTTGTCGACCTTTCATTTGGCAGCTGTCAACATCAGCATATTCTTACTCCTTAAAAAGATGCCTTCTGGAAGGTTGTCTGACGTGCACAATCAAGGTTGCCCTAATCCTGATTTGGATAAGGACGAGGTTGATTATGTGCACGTGTGATATGCGCCCATCCTGAGGATGCGCGAGGTCTTCTCTTTATTCTCACGCGCAGATATTTCATGCGCAGATGTGATATGCACGAGCATGTGATATGCGCCGCGCGCTGATGCGCTGCGCGCATATGTGATGCGCGAGCATATGTGTGCCTGGGCAGATGTGATATGCACGAGCATGTGATATGCGCCGCGCGCTGATGCGCCGCGCGCATATGTGATGCGCGAGCATATGTGTGCCTGGGCATATGATGCCTGAGCATGTTTTGTATGCGCCATGCGCATAGGTTTTGGCTTTGTGCCTTCATAATGTCTTTATCTTGTGGGTTGACCCGCCTTGCTCGGTGTTGAGGCGGGTACATACCTCTTCAATTATATAATAAAATAAGCTATTTTGTGAAGAGACTTATATTTATACGTGGGTTTATGAGTCATGTAACTGGACTCGTTACATTGGTGGTTATATATAGAATGTACAAGTTTTATAAATGTACTTGTGTACGTATATCTAACTCACTTTCTCCAGATCACATTTTATAAACCCATAATATTATTCCTACACCACTTGTACTACACGCATTGAAACTTGTACATTTGTTTACAATTAATTAGATTTTGTTATACGCACGTGAGAGGCCGTTATAAAAATAATATTATGATTTTATTCGTTTTGCAGCTGCTTCTGATTATTATTCTCTTTCTCTCTTTCTCTCACTATTCTTCATCATCGTCTGTTAGATAATAATAATAATAATAATAATAATAATAATAATAATAATAATAATAATAATAATAATAATAATAATAATAATAAATGATCAAGTTTTGATCTTTCGATTCATCAACGCATTGTTTTGATTCCAGAACAGAAACCCATCAGTTTTTTGCAGTCAATTTCACTTTTTTCTTGTTGAAATCGACGATTTAATTCAGGTATGACGTCATAAATTAATGTTCTTTGTTCGAATCAGTTTCGTTAATGAGTCAAATCGGTTGATTGCTGTGTGAATTCTGGTTCTGGGTTTTGAATTTTGTGTATTGAATGTGAGATCCAGTTATTAATTTGTGTTAATATGTGTGTGAATTACTGAATTAGCTATAAAGATGAAATCTTGAATTTTATTATTATTTAATGTTTTGAAATTTTTAATTATTTTGATGATTTGTTTGATTATTATTATTATTAAGTGTAAATTGCTGAATTCTGTTATTACAGTTTCAGAAAATGCAGAAAGGTGGATCTTGTCAGTATTCAGCTCCCAAAAAGGTACAAAACGGGCGGGTCGGGTAATTGGTCAACGCATTCTACCTGAAATGAGTTCGGGTCAAAGCGGGTTCATCTTGAAGACAATGGACCAAGAATTAAAATTTGTTATTTTCTGCGTTTTTGCAGTTCTCTAAGCTTTCGGATACTGTTAAATTTGCATCTACGCCTCGGAAGCTACGATCAGGTATTCGTTTAATCTTCAGGTTTTATGTTTTATGTTATTTCTTGATCTTTAAAACATAAAAAGTTTTATACTTTTTGACTTATTTGGTTAATGTAAGTGGTAAAGATTATTAATTTACTTTTATTTACTTCTAAAACTAACATGTATATAATTTGTTATAGAGTTATTCAACTACAGTTTGAATCATGAATAAATAAATAAATAAATAAATGTAAATTATATGTGTGGGCTGAAGATATTATTTAGAAACTAGAAACAACAAAGAAGGTAGTGCCTTGCAGGCTGCAGCCTTGGCTTGGCTGGCAAGGCCCAAATTAATCCTTTTTGTTATCTTGGATTATAACAAGATTTGGGCCTGTTAAATGGGCCCAGGACAACCATATTAGAAGCCAGATTCTTTTGTCCTAATTTTATGAAATTTTCAACAAGTTATTTCCTTTATGTAGTTTGATATTCAATATTCATAGTATTTTTTGTAGCTTTTATGAACTATTATTATTAATCGGTTTATAATTACTTGTACAGCATTGGAAAAACGACATCATGGATCACAAAAAACTGGTGCACCCGCGACACCAGATTCTAGAAAAGAGATGGACGGATCTGATTGGCGATTAAAAGATTGCAAAAAGAAGCACAAAACAGCTGCGGTTAGTAACCGTAAAAATTTACCTACTAAAAAGGTCGCAGTAAACTCACATTTAACATTTTGTGACATTTTGCAGGACGGATATAACGGCTCGAAAAAATGTTTAGTAACAAAAGACGAAGAGGAGGCGGCCCAAGCCTTATTTGCATTGGCTCAAACGATTACCGACACTTGTTTGAATAAGGCTACTGAAGTGGAACCGACGTCAATGGAAACTGTACCGCTAAATGAAGCTGAAGTGACCGATGTGAAGAACGTGTCACATAAGAGATGTTTGATTCATGTTTACATATGCCAGTTTATTAAGGTTGTGCAAGAGAGTGAAGGAGGTCATGTGAATGTAATATCTGATATCAACAGTATTTGTAGTCACTAACAAGATTTCGTTTGCAAAAATCAAAGGCAGATGAGTAATGAAAAAAGTGATTAGAATATGTTGTGTTTTGATGGTTAATGAATGATGGAAATGAGCACATAAAGTTATGGTAAAGGTTTGGAAGAATTTTAGTGAGTTTTATTGTTATAGATCTTGTCCTAGACTGATAATAATGAACTAAAATTACTAAGAAACTTTGTTTAAATTCACTGTCATATGCATTTTAATTCACACTTGAGTTATTTAGGCCTATACCATAGTTTTTTTTAAAGAAAATTTATAAATATTGTCCTTATTGTTGTGGATCCACAATCTCCTATTTCTGAGGCCCATTGGACTGGATCAAATATCAGGGTAGCATGAACAGAATTTCTTTGACATTAAAATATTTATGGAGTAAAACTGAAATAATTCAAGGCAATAGCATTATCTATAACACTTAAACGAGTGACTAACTGCGTTACGTGTCATAATTTTGTGAGTGCAATATTCTTTGTCCGGTTTCTTTTATTTCACCCCTTAAATACAATAACTTATAAGCAATTTTAATCATATTTTATCTCATCATTTTATGATTCTTGAACTTTCATTACTAAACTATTTATTTTCTTTATAAAAAAACATATAATACATGAGTTTCTAACTTAATAGACTAGTAAAAAACAAAGAATTACATGAATGCCTTTGGTTGTTCGAGGTTACTTTAACCAACTCTCCCTTAACTGATTCTTGTTCCCTAAACACCCAGTATTACCTCCTTTCAACATTTTATGTGTATCATAAACATTTTCGGCATAGGAGTTTCCACAATGTCCTTGTTTCCCATTGTTTTTTAGCTTACGGAGGAAAGATGGAGAAGTCACCGTGACACGTAAAATGGTAATTATAAAATAAGTACCAATTAGGTTCATATTTGCAAGTGGAGGGAGTATTCTTGTAATGTTGCCTTAGTGGCGGTTGATTGCAGTACTGAAGGGATGTAATATCAATGAAAGGATCATATTTTGGATACCAAAAAATAGTCTCTCTATAGTTCTATACTTCTGTATTTTACTAAATTGAACCGTATCACACCAATAAGGTTCAATCTACCTATTTACCTATACTAATATAAGAAAATAATTCTGGACACGTGACATTCTAAGATTAATTCTCACTATCAAATTCTCGCCCAAATCATTATTGATTATAAATTCAACGTACCGTATTAATTGGTCAGTCTTCATTGATTAGATTATTAGCGTCATAAATTACATTGTAAACACACTTAATATAAAAAATATTAATATAATAATTACGTGTCAAAAAAAGATATTTTCTTTATAATTAGACCCAATTACAAATTTTGTCCTTTAAAATAAGACGAATTACGGTTCGTGTCCTTTTTTTAGTTTCCTTGCAGGCGGTGTACTTTAAACTTTTTTTTCCTACAAGTTTTGTCCTTTACGCTAACTAGGTTAGAAAAACTCAGTTAAATACCCTCACGTGAGGCGCATATGATGGCATTTTTGTCTTTTCGACTACCCTGCAACTTCTTCTTCCTCTTTTCTTCTTCATTTTCGTCAAAGGCCTGCCCCCACCACAGCTCCACCACCAACCACTACCACCACCTTGACCTCTACCACCGTCACCCACCTCTGCTACCAGCCGCCACCACCACACCTCCACACAAGACCAACAGCTCGGTGTTGGAAACACATCTATTTGCTCGACCGAATCAGCTGACCACCACCAATTCAGTCATCGATCTCCTTGTCGGAAAATAGGCTGTGGTGGTGATGATGATGTAGATGACGTGGAGGGGATCACGGCGGGCCAGGTTGCAGGTGCTGGGTATATGGTGGAGGCGTGGTGGTTGATTTGGTGTGGTGGTGGCGATTAACATGGTCTCCGGTGGCCGTTAGTGGTGTGGTGGTGGTTTAACCATGTTTCTTGTACAGAGCAATCCAATCTCACCATTTCCGATCACCCCTAACCAAACTACCACATATCCCCAAACCAAACCCTAACTTACTCACCCCTCAATTACTCGATTAGAACATAATTCACCATCTTAAAACCCTAGTTCTCGCTCCATATTCATCAACCATCAGTTTAATTTTATTATCAGAAGCAGTTAAGTTTCTCTCAATGCTTCAGATAAATCAGATCTCCGATGAGTATCGGGATTCGTATATGGAGTACAGTTTAAACTTTAAAGCTACTAGACCTATGTAATTTGATCTCATATGCAGTGAATCAGTTAACAAATCAACGGATTTTGATTAATTACAGTCTTTGGTTGCTAGAATATTCCGGTGAGTTTCCGGCGCCGGAGAAATTGATTAAGGCGGTATTTGTGAGGGTTTCGAGGGGATTTAGGAGTGATGATGATTGGGGGGTTGAATGGAATGGAATGGAATCTGCAACGCGGTGGGTAGGGGTATGGTGGCCGGAGTGGTTGTGATATGGTGATGGTGGTGGCGTAGAGAGAGAAAGAAGAGAGAAGGGAGGAGGATGGAGTTATAAGTTTGTAGGTACAGACGAAAAGACAAAAATGCCCTCACATGCGTCTCACGTGAGGGTATTTAACTAAGTTTTTCTAACCCAGTTAGCGTAAAGGACATAACGTGTAGAAAAAAAAGGTTTAAAGTACACCGCCTGCAAGGAAACTAAAACAAGGACATGAACCGTAATTTGGCTTTTTTTAAAGGACAAAATTTGTAATTCTGTCTTATAATTAATTAAAATGTATATATAAGAGTTTACAATTAAAATAATAAACATTAAAATGTATATAAAGAGTACACTAACATTTAGTTTTTGAGACATCTAAAAATACTATAATAAAAATTTTTATTTTTAATTCTTTTACAAATATTCAATGTTTAATAAGTCTTAAAAAATAAATAATATAAAGAGACTTAATTATCTTTTTTTTATTTGTATTAAGTTATTTATTGTAATTTATACGTTAACTTATCCCGTATAATACACGGGTTTCTAAAGCTAGTTTTAATATATACCTTAATGTAGTTTAATTCTTAACTATGCATTCGTTATATTGTTTCTTACTCTCTGGATATAAAATAGTTCAAAATCATTTATATTGTGGAAGAGTAGGCCCCTAAGAAATTTTTTTCAACACTTGCGAAATAATATGAGTTTAAACAACTTATTGATGACACGATACGTTTTCAAAACATTAAATTGTCAATTCAAAAGACGAAAATTGACATTTCAACTTTAGACGTCCTTCTCAGATTGATAGAATTCTGACTTGGTAATACGAGTCTGTATTTCGTCTTGAGCACTTGATCGGCTTCTACTGCTTTATTTGGAAACATTACTTAAAAGTGTTACAAAACCATAAGTTAGTATTGATGATTTATAAGGTCATATAAAACAAAACATACTAGGATGAGATTGAAAAACTTCAATATCTGAATAAGGTGATAAGCCAGCATACACACCACACCGGCATACGACAGAGACTCAATGGCGTATGCTACGCCATGACTGTAGCCTATGCCCCCTTCGGACATAAATTACACACATACCTACATGTTTTGACCCTTTTTGAGGATGGTTTGCACACTAACTCATACATTGATGTAGGGTCAATTGTTCGATGTATCACAAGATATTTAACTTAATAAAGCCCATATTATCATACTCGTACCCTTGAAAGATAAACCTATAATGATCATCATTCGACTTTCGCATCACGGCTTCACCTGCAACTCATACACTATTGAAGTTGTCATCAATGTAGTAATAATAGTCTTAGCGTACTTTCTCGACTTTATGCAATTCACTGTTACATTATAATTGAACTAGCATAATTATTATTACTCTACAAAAAAATGAAGTAGAGTAATAATTATTACTCTACTTCAACTGTAGTAAATCAGTTATTTACTTACGAATGTCACCGCATCCTTTTATTCTTGACTTCATACGTTTCAAATGTTAAAAAACATTTTTTTAAACCTAATACAATTAATATTATAACAATATTTTCTGTTATTCTCGTGCGATTAATTCAAAAAAACCACACACGCTTACAAATAAGCCCGCCCATAACATGATTAGACTTCTTCTTCTGCAATGCATTCAGGCGACAGCATAGGCCCAATTGTCATTCCTTTGGGCCCAATATTAAGTAGTGGACTATCTGGCATCATATCAGAGCTCATTGGACCATTCGCGTGAAAAGGAAAAAAAACATAAAAACACGTTAATAATCAAAAATAATAATTGTTGAGTGGCAAACAAGAACTTTTGTAATGAAAACATTACAATAAAAAGTATTATTTTCATGTATATCAATTCAAAATACATTCTGTTATTGATAAACTTTGATATAACTTTTACTGATTATGTATAAGTGTGTAACATTTAGTCGTTAGAAAAATTATTTTTGCTGATTATTATTTTGCAATGAAGAGAGAAGGTTAATTTATTTATCGTTAGAGACGGCTTTTTCAATTAACGAATATGATGATGATTGTGTTAACTTATTTGTGTTTTAGTGTATATTATGGTTGTTCATAAACCGCTGATACCATCATTCCCCAAATTGAATCTAGCTGGTTTGTTTGGCCGGCTAAAGATGCAAATAGTTTGATTCATAATTTGTCTTTGGTGGTAGTACTTGTAAAACTTAGAGCAATTCCAACTTGAAGGACCCGAATGGTTAATACGAAAAGTATAAGGGTGGTACGGAAGATCTCAAGGGGCGGTTCGGTGGAGATCCAAAGTTCAGGGACCAAGTTGAATAACTTGGTGTCATAATTATCTTACTTATTATTAAATAAACTAGAAGTCTAGTATGTTTATGTTTTCTAGTTTGAGTAGGAGTCTGGTATTGGGTGTTATATAAACCCATCATTAGTTTTCTTTTGTTAGAGAGTAGATAGGTAGAAAATATTTTGTTCATGTTTTTTTTATTAATTAAAAGAGTCGCAAAAACGTTTTATGCAATATCATGTTTGGTGTTCTTGATTCACTTGTCTAAGGTTTAACAAGTGGTATCAGAGCCTAACGATCCAGGCTCGTGTTACCGGTTGGCGGTAAGTCTTGATTGCGGTAGTAGTTCCAATCAAAGGCATAAGAGGCCAAGAAACCGATATCCGAAGCGAGGAAAGGTTCTTGTTTTCCTCCTAAAGTTGAGGTTAGTCAAGGCGTTTTTGTTTGTTCGATCGGGCAGAGTTAAGATTTAAAGATGAATAAATAGTGGTGAAAAGTTATTGCCGTCACACACAAAAGTGCAATCGTTTATTTGTTTATTTGTGAGGTTGTGGTTGAGATTAACCTACTGCCACATACTTTAGTTGCAAACTTGGATTTGCGTGTCGTGAGAATATACATCTTACATCCATTTAATATTGTCATCATCTCCGTATTATTATTATTGGAAGTTAACTCATAGCCGGCCGATAAATAAATTCCTTGGTGGTTTCGATATATTTTCGAACCAAAGGCAGCGTTGTTGGCGGTTGTATTATTTGACGAATCAGGTTCAAGTGTTACCGTTCTCGAGTAGTAAAGTTTCCGATCACAGTAAAGAAATCCTATCGAAGAGTTGAAGTTATCTGGAATCTCGTAAATGAAACGATGGCAGAATTTCAAGTCGTTGGAGGAATCAAGAAATTGAACCAAAGTAACTACAAACAATGGTCGACATGCATCAAGTCGTATCTTCAAGGTCAAGATCTTTGGCAGGTAACGAACGGTACCGAGACGAGACAACCTGCAAACAATATTAATGGTAGTATCGGGAAGTGGCAGGTGAAAGCGAGTCGTGCGATGTTTATCATCAAGACAACGGTGGATGATGATGTTCTTGATCACATTCAAGATCTCGAATACCCAAAGCAAGCGTGGGATACGTTGGAGACCTTATTTACGAAGAAGAACGATGCTCGATTGCAACTAGTCGAAGGTGAGTTGATGGCGATTTCTCAAGGTGATATTCCAATCGCACAATATTTCCGTAAGGTGAAGAATCTATGTCGTGAGATTGGAGAACTCGATCCAGAGTCTCGGGTTAGCGATGCTCGTATGAAGCGGATACTCATTCACAGTTTAAGGCCGGAGTATCGTAGCTTCGTTACCGCTATTCAAGGGTGGGCGACCCAACCGAGTATAACCGAGTTCGAGAATATTCTTGCCGGACAAGAAGCCTTAGCAAAACAGTTAGCTGGTGTGTCGATTAAAACCGAGAGCGAAGCCTTGTATGTCGGAAGAAAGGAGAAGCATCGGTCTAGTAAAAATCATAACCGCTATAGCGAGAAAGATAAGAATAAATATCGGGAGAACGAGAAACGTGATCGACCCAAGAAGAGAGAATGGAACCGAAAGGTTCGAGATGACAACTCTGAAGAAGATTCATTGAACGAAGAGAACCGAGACAAGGAATTAAGGTACAAACTAAAACAGTTTCCTTTTAGGTGCCATAAATGTGGACGAAAAGGGCATATGGCAAAATACTGTCGAGAACCAATGGAGGAAGGTAATGCAGCAGTTGTTAGAGAAGAAGAACCGTGGGATATTGAGGCTAATATGGCCGAGGTTCGAGGAAAATACGCAGTTGATACCGAATTCAAACCGAACCTAGTAGATGAATGGTTTGAAGAAGGCTCCTGTTGTGGACAAGTCCGGAAACAATGCCAGAGTTGAATCAGTTGAAGGTAACATTGGAATCATCTATTGTTATATTGAATCTAGATGATGAGGAAATTGTGGTTGAAGAAGAAAATATGGTTGATCAAGACGTAACCGTGATAGTAATCGAAAAATATGAGAAAGAAATCTTGTTGGATGAAGTGCACGAAAAGATAGTTTCGTCTCATGTTACGGGTGGTCATGGTGGAATAGAAAACGTTAAAAATCAACAAACCAACAAAGTTGACGTTGGAGTTTGCATGAGGTTCATGCATAGTTCGGGTGATCCGAATGAACGAACAAATAAAGAAGTTGAGTTCGAGAGGGAGCATGCATCAAGTGAAAATGGAATAATTGCTTTAAGTACCATGATAGTTGGTCGTGGAGTTGAGAAAGCAAAAGTTGTTTCCCATCTGAATCTGGGCAATGCAATTCTATATAGTGGTAATCTCGAAACGAGAACAGTTGCAGACGGGAAAAAGAAACCTGAAGGTAGTGTGATGAAGTCAAATCCAAGAATAAAGCTCAAAGAGGTTAGAGCGTTACAAGGTATGAAGGATCTTGGAGGAACAATGGAAGTTGGCATTGAGAGGGAGTGTAAAACTTGGAGCAATCCCAACTTGAAGGACCCGAATGGTTAATACGAAAAGTATAAGGGTGGCACGGAAGATATCAAGGGGCGGTTCGGTGGAGATCCAAAGTTCAGGGACCAAGTTGAATAACTTGGTGTCATAATTATCTTACTTATTATTAAATAAATTAGAAGTCTAGTATGTTTATGTTTTCTAGTTTGAGTAGGAGTCTGGTATTGGGTGTTATATAAACCCATCATTAGTTTTCTTTTGTTAGAGAGTAGAAAGGTAGAAAGTATTTTGTTCATGTTTTTTTTATTAATGAAAAGAGTCGCATAAACGTTTTATGTAATATCGTGTTTGGTGTTCTTGATTCACTTGTCTAAGGTTTAACAGTACTTGGTTTTTATCCATTTAAAATTTAATAGTTAGTTGTCAGCATTAGATTATAACATATTTCTTTTTTTTTGTAAAGAAAATCTAAATATGCCCAAGCACTCTTCTAAGTTGTTCTAGTCCAACCACCTTTTTTGAATATCATAGTGAAATAACTATTTAATATGTCATTACTTTTATTGTTACATGGGCCAGCATCACATATAACCAAAATATCATCTTCTATCTATTTACTTTAGTTAGAAAGTTGTATATAAAGACCAAGGAGCAGGTATATCATCTGAACTTGCTAAACAAAATCATTAAACAATTATTTCCATCTTATTTCTTAAATTCAGACTTGTATATATTTTTGAGAACTCAAACTTAAATTAATGACATTTAAGTAATTCGACCATATAGATGTATTTGTGAGTACGTTGCTACAAACGCATACACAATGTAGTCATACAACACATCGTCTCTAGACCTGTCGTCCTTCACTCGACTATGTAGTGTTTTCACCAGGCAATTCAGGAGCTTTATAGTCCTAAAAGCTTTTGAATGTTTGTTTCCATATATGCCTATATGACAATAGTGGATTTACATGATATTTTTAGAAGAGACACATTTCTAAGTTGTTTTAGATAGTTAAACTAGTATAAATCTTGCACAACTATAACTATAGCAGTATTGTATTTTCAATTTTCAATTTTTCAAACTAATAGAATCTTTTTTGATGGCTCTTTCGAGAAAATGGAGTATTAACATGTGTTGGTAATTATATTTCACTGAAACGCACGGACTATTGTGCTTCATTTATTAGTCCATACTATTGTTTCATTCAAAATAATCTTGGTTTTCATAAAACAAATAATAAATCTTAAATGCATCAATGTTGTGTATTCTATGAGGAATTTTTTTACCCGCCCACTCAAACACTTAGAATCCAATTTTTAAAATTACATAATTTCCACTAAATAATACAAAGTTGTAAACAATTTAATCTCGCTACAAGAAACATTTAGTTAATCATACCTTGATATTATTAAACCAATAGTCTTACCGTATACTGCAAACACAGAAAAAAATTGCTTTTAGGTTGCATTTTTTGTTTTTATTAATTGTATCCGTATTAAATATAGCATGAACCATAAAAAAGTTGTTGTTACAACCAAATTGACATCCTTTAGATCACACGAATACACGATATGGGTGTGGGATAGGAATTGAGTTCAAGCAATACCAACATAAACACCGGCTCGCCCCCTTATACCGCAAATCACTAATTTATATACAAATTAAGTGATATAACATTCTCGAATGCACACTATAAAAACTAACAAGAAATCTAGTCATGAGTTAAATGATATAACAAAGTTACATAATATACAAAATCACTAACTGTATATACAAAATTAACAACATTAAAAAGGTGTCACCAACCACCAATTCACCATAACTTAATCTTAAGTTTCCATTAATCTCCAACACTAGAAATTAACAAAACAAAAACAATAAACAAAACAACATCAACTCTCCATTATCTTATAAACAACAACAAAACATGGAAGTATGGCCCTCGGGTTATAAACATACAACTCCTCGATCGTCGAGTACGACCCGGGTAACCCGGCCCACGAATCATAGGGTCCACCATCCTCCTCCAGCGCGTGTCCCTCCACGCGCTTCATATTCCCAGCAATCACACGACATACAAGCATTGCCCTAACCCCACACGCCCCAACAACCAATGAGTTGTGGGCCCTACCACTACTAGCAGTTGTGCACACGCCTTTTTTTTCATTTTGGAACCCGTGATGAATAATAGTGCACACGGCGCAACTTGGAGCCGAGCCACATAGAGTGGACGAGCCGTTGGAGCCGAGAGAGCAAGAGAGGGTTGTGCAATGGAAGCGGAGGAGCTCGTTGCCGTCGGCTGCGCAGCGGGAGGTGGTGGCGGTGGCTCGGAGCTTGACGGTGTTACGGCAGTCTTCGAACCGTTGGAGGGTGCGGCGCGTGTTGTTCACTTTCAAGATACGTTCGATTGTGAAGATCGGATGGTCCTTATTTTGCCAGCTGGACTTGAATATTATTTCAACTATGTTTCGGCCCGAGTCTTCCGGACCAAGCTCCGAAACTAATAAAATAAAAATTAAACGAATTAATATATGTATATTAGTATATACATAAACTAGTTTGAGGTCATGTACTACACGAGTAGTTCTTGAAAAGACAATAGTATTTAAAACAATTTTAAAGTAAAATATAATTATAAATATCAAATGTTTGAAAAAATATGAAGTAAATATTAAATTAACAAATTTTAAAGCATAAATTTTAAGAATGGTAACTATTATGTTACTATTATAAATTTGTTAAAAATGATGAAATTTAATGTAGAAATGACAAGTGGTAAAACTTGTAGTCTTTTATTAAAGAGTATAGATATTAAAACTAACTACCATTATTTATAGATTATGGTATCTAGGTAACTCTAGTCGAGTATGTTCAAAAGGTCCAATATAACAACAATGTACAATACTAAACGTAACATTCATGGGTTGTGGCAGTTCCTGAACAATTTCATTAAGAAGCTACATTTGAATCAGTTAGAGGTATAGTGTGTTTGATCCCACCTTTTAATGTCTAATACTTAATTGCCAAACAACCCCTTACACTTAAATGCATATTAGAGCGTCTATCAAGTAGTATAAAAAGATGTTTGTATTGTTTTAGCTATATTAATTGTTTGTTTGGATTGATCATGTCTAGGTCAACTGCTAGTTTTGGCAATGTTTTCTTTTATAGTTTTGGATTTGTGCGGCTTAGAGATATGTCACGGGAGAGCTTGCATTCTTATATCATTATAAAAGTTTCTATGCATTGAACTTTATCCGAAAAAAATATCAAAAGGTTATTGGAATATGAACAACGGATAATATGACAATATGAAATTAAATGATATTTGTCTCACTATAGTATGTGTAAAATGATTCATATGAGATGGATATTGACATCTCAAAGAAGTTAAGAACAAATGTTCGTTTTTTCCTTAGAATGAAGGCAAATGTAAAATGAATACAAATTAATGGTCCCAAAGGAATGTGGTTACATGATTACTTACCCACATGCACACAAGACATAAAGGTCACCTTCATGTATATCTTTTCGGTCTTGAATAAATCCAATAACAAATTTGTTTGATATAAATCCATTATTACTGAAGAGGTAGGTCCCAGCAGAGCCCAGTTGGACCCGCAAGATTCACCTTGAACAGGGACGTCTGCGCGGTTGGACCCGCAAGACTCACCTTAAACAGGGACGTCTGCGCAGTTGGACCCGCAAGACTCACCTCGAAGAGGGACGTCTGCGCAGTTGAACTCGCAAGACTCACCTTAGAGGGACGTCTGCGCAAAGACCAACTGGATCCGCAGGACCAACCATGCTCAGAGACGCGACGTCCTTACGCGCAGTACGCAAGCTGTTCCCGCAGGAAAAGCCTCCCAATGGTGACGTACTCCGCCTGTTCCCGCAGCTACGGATACTAGCCATCAGGGAAGGCTACCCGCACAGCAAGGCTACACGCACAAGGCACTAACTCTCAAATAATTCAGTAATGTCACCTGAAGAGGGAATGAGCAAACCGGGAATACTCCCGCCCAAAGCCGGGAATTCCCCGCCCAAATGAGCCAGTCCGTACGCTACTGGAGGACCTTTTGTACTATACCTGCCAAGGTATGGACAAAAGATCTGACCAAAGCTGCGACAGCTCACTGACAACAGTACGACGAGCAGCACGCTCTAGTACTTAATGTCACTATCAGCCGCTGCCTACTCACCAACCCTTGTCGTGGCACGTGCATAGCCTGCAGTTGGTGGAAAGGAATAGTACACAGCCGGGCATGTCACTATCAGCCGCTGCCTACCCACCAACCACCAGCACGGCACGTGCGTAGCCCACAGTTGGTAGAAAAGGAATATAATACAGCCGGCTGTACCTTCTTGGACACCTACCTTCGGCTATAAATACTCCAACACCTTGGAACGGTATCATCATCTTCTCTCTAGCTATTTCTCTTAATATACACATATTCAAGAGCAATCTAGTCTGATTCTCACGCCGGAGGGGGGTCACAAGGAGGTACCCCCCCTTCTCAGTGACGAGCTCACGGTGTCTGTTTTGCAGGTCATCAGAAGAACAACCATCTTTGCCGGACCTAACCCTCGTGGGAAACATCTATTTAACCCCCAGATTATCCGTAGTCTGCCGGGGTCGATTAGTGTTTCTTCATTAGCGCCATCCGTGCATAAAAGCTAGAACTTATTCTTTTTCAGTTTTTTCAAAACTTCTGGAAAGATGGTTAACGTTACTCCGGTCCCGAGGCCAGCGAGTGACCAAGAAACCCCGGTAATCACAACCCCAGCTACTGGGAGGAACACCGACGAGTACACAAATTTTACGAACACTACCCAGGTTACTCAAGCCAGGGCAAGTGCAGTAAATTTTACGAACACTACCCCGGTTACCCAAGCCGGGGCAAGTGCAGTAAACAATCATCCCCTGGTATCCATTGATACCCAGGTGGAAAGACAACAGACGAGGCTCCCCCGCCAAACACTTGATCAAGTTAAAGCGTGGGCGGAAGCACGTCAGAAGGAATTCCATGCTGAGTTGGACGAACGCTTACGTTCCATCTAACAGGCTGACGATTTCGGAAGCACTCGACAACAGCTCAACATGAGCAGTGAGTGCGAGTACTCGGACGATGATCGGGAGGAATCCGACACCGACGCAAACCCTCGCCATAGGGCGAAAGGGAAGCGTAAGGAAACGGACTTCCAACCGAGAAGGAATTTCGAAGAAACCTTCAAACCAAGGAACGTGGGGGGAAACCCACGTGACTTCTCCAAAACCTTTAGACCAACTGCTGCAAATGCTGGAACGTCCAAGTTTGCAAGGGACATTCCGGAAGCAATCGCCCCGAGAAGTGCCAAACAGATGTCCAACATCGGCACTTATGATGGTATATCCGACCCAGACGATCATTTGAACAGATTCATAGCGGGGGCAACCGTCAGCAACTGGACGGAACCCACGTGGTGTTATATGTTCCAGATGACGCTGGTTGGAGCAGCCAGAGCGTGGTTTGACCGTCTACCGGTCCACCACATCTACGATTGGGCGGACTTCCAGCAGAAGTTCAGCCAACACTTCAGTCAACAAAGAAAGTATACCGAAGAGCAATGGACGATCCTCAACTGCATCCGAGAGGAAGATGAGTCTTTACTAGACTTCATCACGCGCTTCAATTCAAAGAAGCTAAGTCTGGGCACTATTAGCGAAGGACCCAGAGCTCATCCGCACCTTAACGGGTAAAGACGGCATGCCATCCACGTGGGATGCCATCATGACAGCAGCTAAACGCTTCACGGAAATGGAAAAGCAACTGGGTAGAGACCTTCCCCAGAGCACAAACCTATACACCCAGAAAACAAGAGAAAACAACGTCCTCACCGCCCGACTAAACAAAAAGAGGAAGCTAGGCATTTGGCAGTCAAGGGTAAACTTTGACACCTCATCCAGCTCTCGCCCTCGGTTAGGCGGAAAGGATAACATGCTGTCGTCGAACCGGAACTCCAGATGGACGCCACTCACCAAAAGCGTCACCGAGATATTCGCCACCGAGAGGCTCCCATGGCCAGAGGCTCCAATTATCCGACAGCGTCCAAACGCTGATCAAAGCAAATTCTGTGACTTCCACAGGACAAGAGGCCACACCACCGAGGAATGCTTAGACTTGAAGGACATCGTCGAAGCATTTGTCAGAGATGGGAAACTCACGCACCTCGTGGCGTAATGAACGCTGAGCAGGCTAATGCGTGTAGAACCCCAGTTGGGGAAAACACGAATGAAACTGCAGCTTCAATGTTGGAGACTACATACTGCGTAAACAACGAGATTCCGAACCAGGTGAATATCGGCTCGAAAGGCTCGATGACACCCCCATCCCAAGAACATGGAAGGGAGTTTAATTACACAGGTTGCATGCAGATAAATTCCAAACTTGTAAAGAAAAGGCCCAGAGCCACTTCTAATGGAAATGATTCTCCTTATCACATTGACGCTGATAGTCTTACATTTATACTTGTGAACTTTCCGCACTGATATGCCGGTATTCACCGCATAAATAAGTGTGAAAGGAAGTCGTTGCGTGTGGACGGCGGCAAAACCCGCATAAACACAAAAAACGGCAAAAATTTCTAAGAAATAAGGACAACCTTCACGCAGGTCAGTTATAGGTAAAGTTTGGTCATCCCACTAAATGAAAGTGACGGTCCTACCCGCACAATCATGATAGAGGAAACTGAACATTAACCTATTGACAACCGCGCGTCGAAAGGTTTAACTTATTCAAAACACTGATGCCGGTATTCACCGCATAAATAAGTGGGGAAGTAAGTCGTTGCGTGTGGACGGCGGCAAAACCCGCATAAACACAAAAAACGGCAAACCTTCACGCAGGTCAGTTATAGGTGAAGATTGGTCATCCCACTAAATAAAAGTGACGGTCCTACCCGCACAATCATGATAGAGGAAACTGAACACTAACCTATTAACAACCGCGCGTCGAATGGTTAACTTATTCAAAACACTTGGAAAATTGCTAAGTTAAACTAAAGTATGCACGAGCGAATCATATATTGTTTATGCGGCAAAACAAGTGCCAAATTAAGCTATAATATGCATGAGCAAGTCATATAACGTTTATAAAGCAAGTCATCCAGTGAAATTGGCGGTCCTACCCGCACAAACATTTATATTTCATAAAAAATTCAAACATTACAAGAATGGCCGGGTATCTACCCGCCTACAGAAATATAAATCTATCCTAACGGTGGGAAGGGATCTCAAGGTTCAAACTTCAGGACCACTCCCTCCAAACCCACTTGTACCCGCACCATCAGTTGGCTGTGGCGGTTCAAGGAAAGTCTTGAGAATGGTTAGCCCATCATCAGCAGCAACAATTTCGTTCACCTTCTCCACCACCGGATGCGGGAAGGCAGCATACTGGTTCACTGCTTGGTCATAGGCAGCTTCAGCGTCCACGTCATAAAGAGGGAAGTTGGAAGGCGGGATGCCCTTCTCAACAAACCCCAGACCAAGCAAGAACCAGCCTTTTCCCCATCCTCATGGGAAGCGTTGAGGGCTGCGCTCATGGCATCGTCATAAGATGTGTTCGTGAAGATCTGATGCACAACCTACAAGAAAAAATTCAAAGTATCAAAACCTTTTCTAAGTACAAAGAAAAGCGTAAAGATATTATGAAGCTACGCATACCTGCGACAACGCTTCTCGTAGAAGCCATTCCTTGGTGATCAGAGCCTCCTGGAGGGCAGCTTGAGCTTGGTTACGGACGCGTTCGGCTTCATTTCTGTTAAGGTTGGCAAGCAACACTTCCTTAGCAGCAGCCTCTTCAACGCCCTTTAGCTTACGCTAAGTGTGGTCAAACATACCCCTCTGATCCAAGATCTCTTGGAGCTTCTTGGCGTCTTCCATGGCCAAGGCATCATGAGCCTGCTGAAGCCCCTCTAGTTTGGCTTTAAGCTCCTCATTCTCAGCGCGCAGAGGCTCAGCAACAGCTTCAGCTTTGGTGGCCCTCTCGGTCGCGTTCCGCGCAGTTTTCTTAGCCAACCTAAGCTGTTCGTTAACAGCTTGAGTAGCCTTGGAACGAGCCTCGAGACGGGCCTGAACTTCAACCTCGAAGGCCTTGAAGGCCTTTTCCTTCTGCGCAGCAACGGCGGAAAGTCTCCTGTTCTCCTCCCGGATGGCCCGCGCCTGAGCCACTTCTTGGATACGCGTCGCCTTTAACTTGTCGTTTTCACGACAAAGCAACTCGACGCGCGGCTGCATCCGGGCAAGGAGAATCCGAAGCTCATTTGTCAGCCTACCCTACTGATAGCTAGACATGGCTTCCCCCAACGCGCCACTTGGGGCCGCGTGACACGCCCACTCGACGCAGTCCACAGCCGTCCGAAGGGTTGTTCCCCGGCGGATGTTCCACCGTGGAACATACACCTCATTGGAATCCGACACTGTAAAAACAAAAAAAACAGTTAGGAAAAGATGATATATAAAAAAAAAGAGAGGCCAAAATAACCCTACGCACCTGTAGGGTCGACAACAGGCCGGTAGCCGCCAAACCCATCACCCGAACCTAAGGGATATCCATCCAAGAGGTCAGGCAGATGGGAAGGAGGCAGAGATTGGCTAGAAGCCCCAAACATACCTGCTGAACCGGCCGGAGACGAGGTAGTCACCGGTGCCGGACGCACGGTTGAAGCCGCCGCTGTAGAGACCATCGGAGGTGAACTCACGGGAGGTGAACTCACAACCGTGGCTGCCGCTGTGGAGGAGCCCGCAGAAAAAATCACCGCCAGCTCAGTGAAGGATGCAGTGAAGATGGCACTGATAGCCGGCGGAGATGACGTCACATTTGGAACAGTTGCCTCAACCGGGTGAGCAACTGAATCAACACTTGAAACAGGCGCGGCCGCCTGGGTCATCGCCTCGGGTAGGTTGACCAAACCTACCGTCATGGGTCGAGAGACGCTCCTCCCCGCTCCATTCTGGAATGCGGTAGCATCCACGCCTGCATGAAGACGAGATATTAAAAACAATGGCGGAAAGAATTGCGGGTAAGATTAATTTACACTTACGAGTTTTCTTGAGCTTGAACGTTCTGACAGGCGGGGACGAACCCGATGGAGCCGACCTCTTCACGTCGGTCACCGTCGTCGTACTGGGCGGATCGGAGGTGACAGCTGTCTCAACCTCCGGGACAGTTGTCTCACCACCACCAGGGTTCCCCGCCACCTCCTCACTTTCGGTCTCCGACTCAGACCGGTTCCCCTGATCGGCAGTGGAGGCAACCTTCGCCTTGCCCTTCACGCCGGCAGCTTTCTTCTTCTTCATGAAGAAAGGACCATCTGTGGATTCCTCATCAGAAGATGACAAAATTAGAGGAATTCCAGCAGAGGTTTGAGCATTGAGAGGGCGAGGGTTAAAGAGTCCCTTACCTGGCCGCCTGGCGCTCAGAATCTCGTGCCCCGGCGGGTAGACCTCCACAAACAGATCCGCCGTTTGCTCCAAGATGGGCAACTCGTTCTCGTCGAGAGCACGAGTACCCAGCCGAGCGGGACCACCGCTCTCAAGCGGTTGCAGAAGCGACTGCAAATTGTTCCCCTCTGAAAATAAACAGAAAAGCAGTAAGAAGAAAAACCCTAAATCAGCAAAAAGATATGAAGCATAGCGTAAGGGATAGAGTTCAAACCGTATTCGAGGACGATGAGAATCTGTGGCGCCTCTGCCCCAGCATCCTTCCATACCCGGCTCATCCCAAGCATCACCCCATCCCAGACTCCGCAAAGCGGTAAACCGGAGTCTGGATCTGGGAGATCTTGGCGAACCATTCCGCCTCTTGGTAATTGGAGGCGTGAAGGCTAGGGAGCGCCCTCCCGTTCTTGAACGTCATCGCAATGGGGACGACGCGAGCGGAGACATAGAAAAACTCCCGCTTCCAAGAACGAAGACTGCGCTCGGTAGCGCAGATCTTCAAACCCTTGATCCGATTGACCAAGGTATACCAGCCCTGGATGCACCTCCAAGAGTAGAAGGTCATCAGGCGGTCGACGCGGGGCTCAACGCTCAGAATATGGCACACCCATTCAAAATGGCGAACCTTTGCGATCGCCATCGGGTGCACCTCCGTTAGGTGTACACCGTGTCTCTCCAAAACAAGGTACACAAACTTCGTCAATGGGAACCTGAGATTCCCATAGATGAAGAATGCAGCATACACCCCTATCTTGCCCTTGGGGGCATCGTACACCGTCTGGTGAGGCTCAGGAAACTCAGGCTCGAAGGGCTCGAGTATGAACTTCCTGACGATGTACTGATAAACGTCGACGGAAAGAGCACACTGGCACTCCCCAGCAAAACTCTTATCGTCCTTGTCAGACATCGGGTTCTCGATGTACACTTCGGACTCCTCGGCAATAGCCTCAGGATCACGAATGGAAGACATGTTTTGGAAGATGGAAAGAAGAACGATTTCAGGAGAATGCTCGACAAAAGTTAGAGTATTCGCCGGAAATCGCTTAGAAGAAGAAGTGAAACTGTGAGTTGAGATGCATCCTCTCCTCCCTTTATATACTCATCGCAATGAATGCGATGAATTTAATGCGGGAGAGACGGAAAAGCGCATGTGCAATGAAACTATGACACGTGGAAGATGCAAGCTGGCAACAACTGTCGACAGGACGCGCGCCGTAAACTTCGCGGCCACGCGCCCGAAAACTCGCGCCCACGCGCCTGAAAAAGCATCTGGAATGACCATATACTGTCACGTCGCCATAACTTCATGCACGTCCTGAAACTGTCAGAAGAAACCGTCAGACCACGCTGACGTCCCTTCAACAGTTGGACTGTTCTTATCCTTTCACCAACTCTTCGAATTTCAAAAAGATTCAAAAAGATTCAAAAGTAAGCGGGACTTTACCCCCTTACCTTGGCAACCAAGTAACTATAAGACAGGTGCGGGTACAGTGTCAAGGCAAAACCCTTCACATACTTAGCACCTGCAGGGAATTGAAGCCAAGAATACCTCGGCAACCAAGTAACTATAAGGCGGGTGCGGGTACAGTGTCAAGGCAAAACCCTTCACATACTTAGCACCTGCAGGAAATTGACGCCAGGAATACCTTGGAAGTAAAGTAACTATAAGACGAGTGCGGGTACAGTGTCAAGGCAAAACCCTTCACATACTTAGCACTCCGCAGGGAATTGAAACCAAGAAGGATCTTCTGGGCCATGCTTGCGGAAACGGAAATAACATCCCCGCATAGCGGGAACGTTGAGAACTAGATTGTTTGAAGCTCCAAGATGGAATTGGTTGTTTAACATAATTGATAACTATGTTTAAAACTACCAAAACCTCATGGAGAATCTACACAAGTGGAACTCAACGCTCCTGACTTGCGAGGAGGTTACAGACCTACCCGCATCATACCCAAAGATCAAGCAGAAAAGTCGGGAATTTCTGCACGTGACATTAGGACTTCCTCGGGAAGAATCCCCATGGAAAACCTTAAAACTAAACCCTTTTCAAAACCCCTTGCTTAAGTCCAAAAGTTCACCTCACTTATTAACAATTCATGAGAAGAACATTGGACTGGGGGGACTTGAAGAGGTAGGTCCCAGCAGAGCCCAGTTGGACCCGCAAGACTCACCTTGAACAGGGACGTCTGCGCGGTTGGACCCGCAAGACTCACCTTAAACAGGGACGTCTGCGCAGTTGGACCCCCAAGACTCACCTCGAAGAGGGACGTCTGCGCAGTTGAACTCGCAAGACTCACCTTAGAGGGACGTCTGCGCAAAGACCAACTGGATCCGCAGGACCAACCATGCTCAGAGACGCGACGTCCTTACGCGCAGTACGCAAGCTGTTCTCGCAGGAAAAGCCTCCCAATGGTGACGTACTCCGCCTGTTCCCGCAGCTACGGATACTAGCCATCAGGGAAGGCTACCCGCACAGCAAGGCTACACGCACAAGGCACTAACTCTCAAATAATTCAGTAATGTCACCTGAAGAGGGAATGAGCAAACCGGGAATACTCCCGCCCAAAGCCGGTCCGTACGCTACTGGAGGACCTTTTGTACTATACCTGCCAAGGTATGGACAAAAGATCTGACCAAAGCTGCGACAGCTCACTGACAACAGTACGACGAGCAGCACGCTCTAGTACTTAATGTCACTATCAGCCGCTGCCTACTCACCAACCCTTGTCGTGGCACGTGCATAGCCTGCAGTTGGTGGAAAGGAATAGTACACAACCGGCCATGTCACTATCAGCCGCTGCCTACCCACCAACCACCAGCACGGCACGTGCGTAGCCCACAGTTGGTAGAAAAGGAATATAATACAGCCGGCTGTACCTTCTTGGACACCTACCTTCGGCTATAAATACTCCAACACCTTGGAACGGTATCATCATCTTCTCTCTAGCTATTTCTCTTAATATACACATATTCAAGAGCAATCTAGTCTGATTCTTACGCCGGAGGGTGGTCACAAGGAGGTACCCCCCCTTCTCAGTGACGAGCTCACGGTGTCTGTTTTGCAGGTCATCAGAAGAACAACCATCTTTGCCGGACCTAACCCTCGTGGGAAACATCTATTTAACCCCCAGATTATCCGTAGTCTGCCGGGGTCGATTAGTTATAATTATAATCAAAAGAAGTTTATATTAATATATACATTTAATATCTTATTTTTTGCTTAACTTAATTTAATGATGTTATGTATTGTAGATATTCCATAACGACAGAAAATATTAGCATCTATATAAATTATCTCTCATTATCTAGTTATCTACAATAACCATTTGTTTTAACCCTTTTTCTTCATATTTGTATTAAAAATTGAAATTTTTTATATGGTTATTTTTTTAAAGAAAATGAAATGAAAATAATACCAGCATGCCTAACAGCTTGATGATGCTCCAAGCTTTCCATCTTCGGAAACACTTCTCCACATTCAGAACATAAGCAAATTGTACTTCTTGGAATAGCAACCCTGCTTGGTCAAATCATCATTAAGTTAAATGTTCTTAAAAAAAACATATACGATTTAACCAACGTTTTTAAAACAAGTCCGGAATGGTTTCTTACACCGTTGACTAGTCCTGACCTTTGACGTCAGGAAAATTGTAAACCGCAGTTTACAATTAAGCTAAACTACAGTTTAACTTGGTTAAATTGTACGTAGTTCATTGCTGGTGTAAGATTCCGAAATGGTGTATGCAAACTAGGACATAAGCCCTGAACCAAAGTACGGGTTTAGTTGAACCGATCTGACTGGTTGGTCTGGTTTATAAATTATAAAGCTACAAAGATTAAATTTACCAACTTGTGTTAATTAAATTAATTCTGAAAGGAGAGTTTATTTTTGTTTAACTAGTTGCATTTATTTTTTATTTTTTATTTTTTAAACTTTTACTATTTACTTTGTTGGATATTAATATGAAATATAAAATAAAACAAAATACAGAAAAAAAAATGAAATTAAGCAAAAATTACCTAGCAGGATCTACAATAGCATGACATTCATAACACCCAGAAAGCTTTCTCAACTGCATGCCTCGAGAAGCCGACGTGTAACTCCCATGACCGTTAGATTTACCCGAAGAACCAGTACTCAAAGACCTAGTATTAGTCGAAGAAGAAGACGATGACAACACACCATTACCAACATGCTTCTTCCTTCTAACAGCCACACTAATTTCCGGTGAGTTATCCGGCCTATGAACAACCCTAGTGTTCCCATTAGCAACATCTCTAAAATTACATATTGAGCTACAAGAACTCAACTTTGAATACCCATGTTGGACCTTGTGATCGGACCCGGAAACATCCATTTGCTTGCACTTCAAAAGGTTCTTGATTTGGTCCCATGATGTTGTTGGTTGTTGTTGTTGTTTTAGTTTAGGGTTTTGTGAATGGTGTTTTCTTCTACGTTTAGAGGGTTTAGGGTTTTGTAACTTGTGTGTTTCGGTAGGTGGGAGTTGAAGGACAGCCATTGAAGAGTTAATTTAAAGAAATAATAATATTGAAGGTAAGTTGTTCATGGAAGAAAGAGAGAGAGAGTGATAGATGCCTTTGAAAGGTGTTTTGCTTCTTTTAATGAGAGAGTGGATCTGAGGTAAATTTGAGGAGGGAAATATAGGGTAGGGTGAGTTTTTTAGGGGGTGTTTGGTACAGAGAAAAAGAATGGGAAGAAATGGAAATAGAAATGGGAGAGAAATGGAATTGGAGAGAAATAGAAATGGGTGGAGAATTGACAATCATTTCCTTTGTTTGGTACAATAGAGAAATGGGTGGAGAAACGGGAGCAGAGACGTGATTAGGGTTCCGCCTCGGCATCATCATGGTGGAGAAATGGTGGCTCAGAGACGCGTCGCAACACCGCGAACGGAGTAGAGCGTCATCATCATCGCCGCGCAACATCAACACCGCGATTTAGGGTTCCGCCTCGCAACACCGCCTCGCGATTTAGGGTTTCGTTTTGGCTCACAGACGCGAACGGACGTGGCTGCGGCGTCGGCCGCCGTGCCGGACGTCGGCATCATCATCACCATCGCCGGTCGGAGCATCATCATCATCATACGCGAACGGAGTAGAGCAGAGACGCGATTTAGAAGCAGAGAGAATTCCATTTCTCTTCCAAATGGAGAGAATTGGATTTCTCTACTTTTTGCCTACACCCAATTCTCAGAGAAAACCAATTCTCCGCCCAATTCTCCGCCTAATTCTCCCAAACAAGAGAAAACCAATTCTCCACCCTCAAATCTCTCTACCAAACACCCCCTTAATGTTTATTTTGAACCTTTTTATTGGTTTCTTTTTTCTTTTTTTTTCTGTTGTAGTTTAGCATTTGTTGGATGATCTTTTAGTATGATACTATGATTAGGGTTTATTGGTCTGTTAGTTTTGGAATGACTCTATTTTTTCTTTTGCTTTTTATCCAAAGGATATGACATGAGTGTTGGTAAAGTTTAAGTCATGACAATGTATGTGTACAAAAAGTTTCTTTTGTTCTTATTTAGGGGTGGCTTTAGAAATTTTGTTAAATGTTGGTGATTTGACGTCTAGTTGCTTTGTGTTATTGTAATTTACATATTGATCTAGTAAGAAATCAATACATCAAACAAGTTGGGAAGTGTGGAATGTATACTTGTTTCGGAATGCTATGATTTCAAACACTTAAGACATCTAGGAAGTTTAGGGCTGTAAAACCCAAGAACAACGTGAGTTCTAGGGAAAAGCCTCTGGTAGCACGGTCCAAGGGGTAAAGCCCTTCGCTGGGTCAATAGTAAAAATGGTCTCTTGTAACAAAATTAATGGAGGTCAGTAGAAAGTTTGTTCATCAATTAGTAGCAACTTTTGGATTATTATCAACTGTGAGATTAGCAAATTATTTTATCAATGACATAAATATCCAGTAAAAAAAGTGATCATCATCAACTTGTTGCCAGTGAACAAGTCTTCATTGATATCTATGTTACAACTCGTGTAATTTCTAATGATAAAATAGTCAATTAACATTTATAATTGTTATAATAGCCATATGTCACGATATTCATGAAATTTTGCGATGGTTCATTGCAATTGTTCACCCCTGTAAATGGAAATCGATATGGTGTGATTTTAGTACAAAACTCTTAACATACTTCACACTCGTTCTTGATCTCTATTAGAATCATTCAATTGAATCTTCGTAGGTTCCATTGGTTTTTATACGATTTAAAAGTTCAGTTAGGTTTTGAAAGTTTGTTGGTATGCTGATTTTGTTCGGTTATGGAACTAGGTTTCAGTATAATCGGGTTGTCAGGTTAAACTATGCATCTTATACACAAAACATCTTGTTATTCGTGTAAAACGAACATGACTCCATGTTTCCTTAATTAAACGTTTTAAACCAGTTGACAAGTAGTAATATAGCTTTAAAATGGGTTGTAATTTGGGTAATGAAACCCGAAAAAAGTTAATTGTGGGTAAGTCGTCATCGAAACCAAACCCAACAACAACAAATATCGAGGATAGATAGTCACCGGAGCAAACACACACAACAACGATGGAGAAATAAAAGTCTCGTGGTGTGTTTGGAAAGCATAAGTATTTTTGTTTTTATGGACGGTAGGTGAAAGCGTGTAAAGAGAACACAATACGTGGAAAAATTGATGACCCTTACAACCATTACGTGGAAGGATTGAAAGCCCTTACAACCATTTTAGCCAAAAGTACATATGATGTATGCGTTAAGAAGTTGTAAAATAAATATATGTAAACGGGTAGTGGGTCAAATTGTTCAATAATTAGGCTTGCGAATCGATCAACAATATAATTAAATGGGTTAAGCACGTTGACCCGTACAGGCCTATCTTAACCCGACATGACCCTAAATTAAATAGGTTAGATATGTTAGCCCAAAACTGGATATTTTCATCATGTTATTCTCGGTCGTATTTTGAAACCATCTATTATCATTTTAAAATTTTCGGTGCTACTAGTTATATACAATTAAAATAGTTGGTTCAGCCCCGTTTTGTCCTCCCGACTTACACAACCCGCAAGTTTAATTTGCTATTCTAAAACTATAGTTACCGGGGTGATCTTGATTTCCATTTTTATTTATTATTTTTAGTTAAAATCGACTAAATTTATACACAAACACCCCACCGTGTAAATATAAAAAATCATATCAGCCACTTTACTGCTATTTTATCCTAAACTTTTCCTTTATAATAAAGTTCCCGTCAGATTAATAATTGAAATTTAAATTTGAATTCCCATTCAATAATTTATTTGTTTTAAAACTCCAAATTTCCATCCCTTTACCAAAGAAATTTAACTTTCCTTTGCATATAGGTGGAAGATTAAATTTTGATTTCTAATATTGTGAGATGCAGTTATGTATTTCATCGCCCTGTGCTCGATCGTAATAGGTGATATGGAAGTTTTGTGTCGGAGGTTTCCGATATGTACTTATTAATTTAAAATAGCTAGGTTAAAAGGTTTTAATTCCAGTACCGTTAAATAAGTTTATTTCTTTGAATGACAATCTAACATACTCATATATTACATATTACACCAATGCTACGTATCACATTTAATATAACATGCAAACGCAAAAGTGATTATACGTATATAAATTACATAATATTTAATCAAAATAAAATCATATAAGATTTCAAGTTCATAAAAGCAAATTGGATTGCGGTCTTAAAAAATTACATTTTTGCAGAACATTGTATTAAGCTTTAAAAAAGTTGTTAATATTATTCTAAGAATAAAATTTGAATCATATTATAATCTAAATTGTGATTTGTTGGGAGGGGTGATTTTAAAAAATATTAAGTTACCACGTGGAGGGGAGATTGTTTCCCATCGTGCTTGTTACTACGTTTTAATGGCGAATGCATGCTTAGAAATCCCCAAAAATGCCCATAACTTTGTACCAGTTTTTGAAAAGAGAACTAATTTTGAGTTTCGTATCTCAATCATCAACATCTTTTATTTCACATTTAATCTAAGAAAATAAATGTTTTCTTTAACGGCAATTCGGTCATTTATAAAAAAAATAAGGCCATATAAAGGCATTTTCTGCAATATCATCATGACAAAAGTTTTAATAAAAATATGTGTAATGGATAATGTTTCTTCAATCATTAGTACTTCAAAACACATATGATCTTTATTGTAGAAATGCATATTTGCTTATAACGCCCCATAATGCATCTGGGTGGTGCAGGAGCTCATTTGCCCTTATAATGCCCCATTATATATGTCAACCCTGGATAGAGCAAGACAAAACATAGCTTCAAACCCACCAACGAAATTAATTTACTTCTTAACCGAAGAGGAATGTAATTAAGATATTTTGAATTTCGTTAGTATTTATGGTTTTAGAAAGTATATAGTGGTGTATACGAGATATTCCCTAACTTTTATTAATTATAAATTGTTCTTAAACTACTAATCCATATTTAAAAAAATGGGTTTATTAAATGTTTAATTGTGTCTAATGCAACATATACAAACAAAAACAATTTTGACTTTCTAGTTTGAGGGAGATCAGGAAAGGGAAAATAAAATTACTAGGTATTTGTTTATATGTTGAACCTTAAACCGCATATATATGTCCAGATCAGGTATGAATTTAAATAAACTGAAGATATCAATTGATTTATTTATAGTAATTTTTGAAGTAAAAAGTGGATAAGGAGTAAAACAACTGTTTATAAATCAAATGAGATTTCCTAGACAAAATTTTCTTTTATTTACGGGTGTAAACGAGCCGAGTTGAGCCTGACCTCGACTCGTTTAACTTACACAGAGCTCGAGCTCTATTTTAAAAGTTCGAGTTTGGCTCGTGAATAGAGCTCGAGCTTGACTCCTTTACTATTTATGAATTATTTTTTATATAATTATAATTATTATATATATTTTCTCATATAATTTTATGTATAAAATAATACATAGTATTAGTTATTTTTTATTTATTTTTTCATAACATTATATATATTAATTAATAATTATTAAATATATATTTTAAAAATTATATAAATGATAGGCTCGTTTAGGCTTGTAAGCCGGCTTGGGCTCGGGCTCGATTATTAAACGAGCTTACTTTTAGGCTCGATCTCGGGCTCGACTAAATTCAGCTTAATCAAGCTTTTTAATGAGCCGATATCGAGTAGCTCGTGAGCAGTTCGGCTCATTTGCACCCCTATTTAAAGTATAAACTTAATCGGTTAAAAGTTAAAGACATGTATAAAAATTAAAAAAAAAGTCCAAAATATGCAAATGCTATTACATAAATAGGACATCAAGGTTGTTGACATTTTATGACCCTACTAAATGACCCTTCAGTTAATGTCATGTCTATATATTGGCCATTGCTCATTCTCTTAATGAACCACCCAAGAGTATCAGACCTTCACTAGTGTATGCATTAATTAGGTCTCTTGGGGTAACTGAGCAATATACCCTAAACACTGAAGCCATGACTGCAAGGTAATTAATAATCAATGCTCCATATAGTCTTTAGTCATAATTCATTAATTTTAAAAAGAATCACCCGAACTAATGTTAGTCCAGAGGTACAGGAGATGTCCCGAACAACAAATAGGATAATGCCAAAGGATTAAATATGATAAAGAATAAGAGAGAGTAGTAGTGAATTCATATGGTGATCGGTCGTGATCAGTGACATTAACCATACCTCGGACTTGGTGTATCATCCGATAACACTACATGGCCTAGACACTTCTAGCCAGTGACGGACCCTTAAATGTTTATTATCGTTGTCACATTGACTCAGTCTTC